>NC_051128.1:5485613-5785613 GCF_014839805.1 Manduca sexta
AAATTAATACGAATAGTGATATTGATACAATAGTCCAAATTAAAATATACCATTCTCTTGGACTAGCGATAGAGAATACGTATTTTTCACTAGAAGGCTCAACTTTGTGTGGGTTTTGTAATTTTTCGTCAGAAAGGCGTACTGGTCTTCAGACTAACCCAAATCTTTTCCGCGACATGCAAAAATGTGTTGTGCTGACTCCAAATAGTATTCGAACAGTTCGGGTCGGTCGGGTGGAAGAAAAATAATCCAGAATAAGATGTTAAATAAGTTCACAGCCGCTACTTTATTGATGTTATAATTATTTAAAGTGACTGTATGTTTTACTTCTTTAGTTTCTGGGTTAGATCCACTGACATAGTTTTTGATTATTTATCAGCCGATATATCATGATTTCTTTATTTTAGTTTCCTTTACTACCGTGCTATTAAGATCAAATAAGCAGTACTTTACTGTAGTTAAATAAATCGGTGAATTTTATTTGTGAAAATACAACATCAACTTTACAACTCCAGTCAAATGGTACATTCAGAGATCGTTTAAAGCTGGAATAATGCAATTTATATTGATCCTCCGCGTTCAGTTTTCAACGAATCCATTAGGATCACTTTGTATGACGTAAATACAATACTAAAACAGACATTTGGGTTGTTATTGTATTAGGTATTATTTTTGCTATATTCAGAAGTTCAGTGCAAGTCAGCAAGAAAATGGTTTAAGACATTTTTGTTTTAGTGACATTAGACGTTGCTCAATAATCAATATCAGGATTTTTAGGTCATTTTTATACTTTATATTTACACCAGTGAACAGACTTTTTTGCTTTCGTAACAATTAAAACTTTGACGTCAAACACGAAATCTACAAAGTAGTGTCTTTATTCATAATTCACATATAAATATTTATGTGTTTGCAGTGAGAGTCGTGTTGACTTTTGCCAATAAATTACTTATCATGTTATATAATCAACGACTACGAAAAACTGTGATTTAAGGAAAATATGACCTTCATTATTAAAATTAAACTATTTTTCCGATTTTATCGTGGTTTTTATATTTTAATTTTCTTCCGACGTTTCGACTTTACACCCTTCGTGGTTATGGAGGGACTGAGGTGTTGGTCATTCACAAAGTCTAAGTAACAATATCTACCTACGTTTTACAATTATACAACGTTACATTTTTCTAAACGTCGGGAGAAAATTAGAATATAAATACCGCGATAAAATCAGAAAAATAGTTTAATTTTAATGTCTAACATTCGCGTAAACATAAGAAATCATTATGACCTTCATTAGTTTCTATTCTGTACATGACTTTATGTTCTTACCTTCAGACACGTGTACTCTAAAATACACATATTTTATGCTCTACCTAGAGCATCATCATAAAATCATAAATGTACTTGTGCGTTATCCGGCTCCAGGCAATATTGATTTACTCTCGGTTTGTTTACGTATTCGACGGACGTACGTACTTCTGCAAATTCGGTTCTAATATTTATAATAAAATAACATAAATTTACTCAGTGCTACCAGAATAACTCCCGTACGATTAGGCGTTGGTTTTATTTCTGTACGATCTTTACCGTTACCCGCAGTTTGCAATTTTGCTATGGAAGACTATCCGGTGGTTTCAGTAATTTATTTTCCTGGTAGTGAACTCAACGTTAGGTTGGTCTCGTGGGTGAGTGGAAGAATTATAAGTGAAGTGGCCTGTCCTTCCTTGTGTAGAGCGTAATCTCTTTGTGATGCGTGAAATTCTATGTTAAAACAATGGAGTTTATGTTTTTTTTATTAAACGCATACGAAGCAACAAGTATTCGCCCGAAATTCAATAATTGTGTACCTAATAATAATTTTTGCCCATGGGGCCCGGATCATCAATACCACCGAATCTATTTACAAAGAATATTACGGGTACTTGTTTGACAGTGATTATAAAAAAAGCACGATAAATATCTCACTTGCTTTTTCTTACACTATTAATTACAAAACCTTTTGACAAGTAGGTACGTTGAGTTATTAGAGTCCATACATACGTCTTGAATAAGAAGAATAAATAAAGGCTTGTTTAGAAAGTGAAAAAACTATTATAACCCGTAATATTATAAATCCGCGCAAACAGACCGCGAACAGGGGCCAAGTGCGTGCTTTAGAAGTCGATCACGAATAAACATTCACCAGTATTCACATAAAATCACGTATTTAAGATAAACTATATTCGCCGATTATAACTTTTCATATCTAGAAATGGATACAAAGTCTAAGCGTTGGTTGATCTTATTTGAAATATGTACGATTTATAATGACCATTTAAGATTCTCTAAAACCCTGACATTTTGTTTCATCTTCATTGAATGGTACTTTACATTTGTCATTAAATGCAACAGGTTTAGTCCATTGTCCATTGTCAACGATAAGAGTTGTTCGGCGTATTAATATTGTAACAGCTTCAACCTTCAAGCAACTCACTTATTTTAACCTTTTTTTTATATTAATTGCTAATGTATATTTAAGCTATATTACTAGGTGTACAGCAAAAATCCACGAAGGGTCTGAATAATTTTTGATTATAGTACTAAAATAGGCTAAAAATATCTTTAAATTGAATTTGTTCTTTTATTAACTTAAAAAACGGTAAAATGCTGTTCATTTATTAGAAAGAAAAAAAGGTATCTACTTATTTGGTATAATCCACACGTGATATTCACTCGGTCGCGATAGTGAAGAAGTGACGATTATCAGACACTTAGGGGTCGAATGATTTGGCAATATATAAATATTGTTTCACGATATTTTACGTACCTTTCTTTTTTACTTTAAACAGATTTTTATGTTATTTTATATAAGAGTAGGTTTGCAAATAAAATAATATTTTAAACTGTTTACTGTACATCAAGACAAAGAGGAAAATTAAATATACAATAGAAAATAAGCTAAATAAGAGGAAGTACAAATGGCGGTCCTATCGCAATTGACGATTACTTCCAGGCAACCTTTTGATGGACTTAGGTGCCAAGGAAAAATAAAGCTTTTATTTTTCCTTGGTACCTAACTAAATATTAACCTTAACCTATAAAACACAAATTTAATTGAGATATTTTTGTATTTGATCTATGTGCTTCATTGTTATTCTAGCAATCCTGTTTCTAATAATCCTTTCATATAAAAGCAGCTATTTCAACCTGCGGCCCGTCACATCGGGTTTCTTCATTTTGGCCCGCTAAAGCTTTGAAAGTGGCCAATTTGACTTTCACAAGAATTTCATTAACTCTAGACAAACTTTTCTCAAGATCATCTGAGCCGATAGCTAAACTTATAAAAATAAAAGCATTTTAAATTAATTACGTTTTAAGAACTTAGCTGGTCAATAAATTTACGTTCGTAAGACATCTTGTGATTCGTATAAAGAAGGTTGAGTACTGATGTAGATCGTAGAGTGTTAATTGCTTAGAAACAGTGTCGATCTACAGCTGATGGATAGTTGTTAGGTGATTGTCTAAGCTCCACGTGTAAGTGTTAGGTACGTTGTGTATGATATCAGGTTCGGTGCGTTGCGATGCACTATACACCCAACTCTTAGTTCTGATAGCGCAATCAGCCGCCTTTTTGCTTACACTGTGAAATATATTTTGCAGATGGTCAACAATTATTTATAGATTTGTTTATTTGAATTTATCATACTAAGACAAACCTATATTTGAAGGCTTTAACCTAAATAAGGTTGTGAGTAACTTTATACAGTACATCGGGTATATTGAATATCTTTGACCTTTGTATTGAATTTTAGATGCCGGTTAATTTTTACCATTAAAAAAATCTTTTTACCTAGATTTGTCCTCAGACAGTTCAAAAAATAAAATTATCGGATCTTAATATTTGCTTTATGTATTTCGAAGACTTAAGATAAGTAATTCATGTGCTTATTTAAGTATTAAATACGTAATTCAATTGGGGTCTATGTATTTGTACAGGTTTATTTGTGTTTTTATAAACTGAAAATTGAAAGGAATTGTTTTATATTTGCTATACGTCTTTCGAGTTAAATTTAATATCGAAATCCACATACGTAGAGCATATTTCTTTAATAATTATTTAAACGATAGAATTGTACTTAGTTACAATTATTTATAATTCAGTATATAATTAAGTTTATAATACAGTAATCACAAAGGTTTTTGGTCGTAATTTTTTTTAACTTAGTTACATAAAAAGCATTGTATTGCACGTTTTTAGACAAAAGAACGACAAATGCAACATTGTAATTTACAAACAAAAAAGAAAGGAAAATAATTACATTTGATATCAATTTCTATTTCAGTAAGTGTAATTACATACGTATAGATAACGCGAGAGCGCAATCCTTAAACATTATTAGAGTATCATTTATTTGTACGGTGATAACACCGTATATCTACCTGACTACCGATGAATACTTTCCAGTTATTGTGAGAACTCCCTAACCGTACACCTACACTTCTCGTTTTATCCAGAAGTGAAACAAAACGCTCCTGTGATTGTGTTTGGGAAAATGTATGTTTAATAAAATTCTTTTGGAGCACCATAATTTAGTTATCGGTAATATTCCATTAGTTTATCTGTTTACGTTGTGAGCTTGATTTTCAGACGTGCTAATAGAGTGCGTGTGACTTTATGTTTTGAAATTAGTAATATTTAATATGTGGTTAAATGCGAGTCTAAAAGTTTTTATAGGTGTTTTGAAATTTTCTACAAATTGAATGATAACCCAATACTTTGATGTTTTTTCTGTTCCTTACGAAATATTAAAAAGAAAGTGACTAATCATTATAAATTTGAAATATATATTTTATTTTCTGTTGTTTGCGTAATTACTTGCGTCAATAGGCAATATCATCATCTTTAACTTGTTCTTAATATTTGTGGTTTTGTCGCCTTAATCGATTTACGTCGGCTGTGTACGTAGCGATATAATAAGCATATTTAAATATATATAAAGCTAAAATACGTCAACATTTACTTTTTAGGGAGCGGCATATGAATAGTCATTTTTGTTTGTTACAGAGTTAAAGGGAAAGAAAGTGATAATCTGGTGAAAAAATATCGCATAACAATAAAAGACAGAGTACAACTGTCCAATGCCGTCTCCGAGCCCAGCGTCCGGAGCATCATCAGTGGTACCGTAAACACCTGGACACACCATCGCATTTTGATGGTCACTCTCCCGTTGGAGAAAATCGTCTACACGCACTGTCACTTCATTGTTATTAAGTTCCTCAACATATTCTTCATTTTATAGTTTATTTATATATAACAGATTGTCATAAGTGTAGTACTATAAAAATGAGCAAGATTCTGAAAGTGGTCGGCGCCTCTTGGCTCCAGACCAAAATAAGCTCTTACGTGTTGGGAATACTTGGCGTACTTGCTATATTGGCTCTCTTCGTCGGACAAATTGAAAGGTTTGTATTCTGCACCTCTACAAGTCATTCTAGATTAATTAATTTGATATCTCATGAGACACAATATTGTTCGCAAGGGTAACTGTATCAAAACACTGCAATACAAAACTGCAAATGACAGTATCTACATGTTTCTATTAACTTATCAGCTCCGTTAATATATTCCCAAGTCTTTATCATCGAGTGCAAATCATAAATACTCAAAGGCAATAACTCGCTTCCAGAATCCAAGAAGATGGAAACTACGCAGCAACAGTGTTTTATTCGGAGAAAACTGGATATCGTATTGAATATTGGGGCCAAAGCAACGAACTCGCGGAAATATCGAAAGGAGTAGCGCGTGCATACTTTAGAATGGACATTGATACTACAGGGTAACTATCATTGTAGCATTAAACCGGTTATACTACATTATATGTGAGTAATAAAATTGAAATACTTAACTATATTTGTTTGCATACGTAAAATATGCCAGTGAATAAAATTATAAGAATTCTTTGTTTGAAATCTTATCGTGTTTTTTTTAAGCAAGTTAAATATGCGACAAAAAAGGAGTTAACTTGTTATATTAATTAAAGTACTTTTTTTCATGATTATATGCCTAAAATTACTAACATAACAATAATAATTTTGTATTCTGCGATAATAGCGTCAACTTCGAAATGTTTTGTTTTGGTATTACGCGTAATTCTATCTTAATGATAATTATTACAATATCGCATTTTTACTAAAATTTTATCGTTTAAATAATTATTATATCATAATATTAGATGTACCTTCAAAAGTCATACATCTTTTTTTAAGAATTGCGTAAACGACTGTTTTATCATGTATATAGTATCCATATATAAATCAAGTATTTACATGACTGTCCATGAAAAAAATAATATACCATAAAAATCTTGATAATAAATTAAATTAACTTTTGATTTGCAGTTGGTCTCTTTTGGAAGTAGAGACAGATGGCTCTTATCCCGATGAAATCCAAGCGTATGCAGCTGGCATAGTTGAAGGCGCACTCACATGGTATCTAATACATACACACTTGGAGAATACCATAAGGGCTAAGTGCGAAAATACGCCATTAGAAAAACAGTGCAATAAACTTAAAGATGCTTTGGATAAATCTGTCGACACATGGAAAAGTTACGCGGCGGAGCGCAGCGGCAGTGATCCTTATTGGCATCATGTGAGTAGGACTTTTCAAACATCTCTTTAAAAACTAATTTATTTAATTAAATTTATTATAGGTATCCTATAACCAAAACTTAAACATAGTTGTACTTTGTCAATACAGCAATTAACATGCTCTCACATAGCTATTTCGGTTTTTACGATTTACCAATTTATTTAGAATATTATTGAATTTCATATTTTTCAATGTTTCTTTGACAAATCCAGAAAAATCAAGATCTGGCAGTTCATCTTAAGTATTAACGTAATTTATTTTCAGGTATCTCTACACTACACCCAAATCAATGGCATCAACACTGGCTGGAGGTATGGAGTTGAGCGTAGCATGAGCGAATATGACACCGACATATCGGACCTGTACTGGTTGAACTCCGTGGCAGAAGTCACGGAGCTTCAACCTAAATTGAATATTTCGCTAGATGACTCGATAGACTTGTTGCCTGACGTGTCCAGCGCGTTCCTGAGGATCGTCAATGATACAGCCGAAGATGGAACACCAACGAAGAACTTGTATTTGGCTCATAATGCGGCTGGACGGTATGTATTTTTTATTGTTAACTGCTAAAGTAATAATAATTGGGCTTAGTGGGTTTTGTAGATGTAGGTATTCATTATATTTACAACATATATATCTGATACAAAGGATGTCATCAGATAGTAAGCTACCAGCTACTAAAACTGTTATGCACATAACGAAAAATTACAAATTACCTCAGTCCGCTTTGTGACTGCATGAAGGCTACGAAGTCTTTAAAACATCGGGAGCAAATTAAAAAACAAAGAACCGCGATAGAATTTGAAAACTAGTTATACTTCTAGTTTTATTTCGAAGTTATAATTTGGTCATTTTGTATCATCGAGACAAATAGCTGGCAAATTAAATGACATCTCAAAGCTACACAACCTATCCTTATGGGAAGGAAAAACTCATTTTTAAGAAAAAATAACCCTATTTCATAAAATAATTATGTGTGTGATAATTGTTTCAACAAATAGTAATATCGAACCTATATAAAATGTTTTTTCCCGAAATAAGATATAGTTAATACAATATGTTCGTAATGGGTTCACCCTCTTACGAGATCATTGCCATTCACCTAGTTGCAAATAGTTTTTGGTGTGACCGCGTCCTTGTAGTTAAATTTAGTTTTTTTTTTTTATGTTCATTAGCACCATGCTCTTAGGTAAATTTTAAGACAGCGCGTCATCACACACGTTTGACAAATGATGTTTTGCAATATGCCTCAAGAATTAATGCAATTTCATGAGATTTTTTTATGTTTCTATTTTGTTTGTTTGATAAAATATATACCTACAAATGTCCTAAGAGTTATTCATCTAGAAAATTCAATTGATAACGGTTGAATATTGCCATTCTTGGCTATTTCACCGCCCCATCTCATCAACATTTAATATAATTGTGTTTACATCGCCGACATCAGTAGACAAGAATTCAAATACATTTTGAATCAACGCAATTTAGAAGATTGATTCAGAACACGCTTCCAAATATTTAAATCAATCACGTCAAACTGTCTAAATTCCATTTCAGTTACACAACAATGACTCGTATATTGAAGAGATACAAATTGAACTACCATTTAACATCAAAAGATACCAATTTAGTTCCTGGTACGTTCGTGGATTTCTCAGGATATCCCGGCTCAATAACTAGCCAAGACGAATTTTATATTATTAAAGGGAAAAACCATGAGATGGCTGCAGCAGGAACCGCTTTACGAAACTTCAATAATGAAATATGGAAAGAGGTCAACATTACTGAACAAGTATGTATTAAATTGTAATGTTGTGAACACTTTACTAATGAATAAGAATTATGTATTATAAGTGAGTGTATTAGTTGTTTTATTACGTGGATAATGCATGGTCACTTCTAAAAACGACATAAAAATATTATATATTTAAGTGTACAATATAACGTCATTTAGTAATGAAAGTAATTAATAAGTGGATACTTACGCTATCCATTTTATCGTTATTTGCAACTTAGGAAATATTGTTACGCGCTGCGTTAAATTAACAGGAAAAAGCAATAGGCTACAATTATTGTGATTAATTTATCATAATAATATCATGTTAAATCACCATCTGAGCTAATATTTAGTTTTTATTAGAACTATATTAGTTAATGTTCAAATTATATAAGCTTTAATTATTTTCAGGTGCCCATAGGTCCCCGTATTACAGCCGCAAATCATTTGGCATCAAACGTCAGTTCTTGGGGTCATATATTGGCTAACAGCAACTCTGGCACGGGCTCTAAGCAGTGGCTGATAGTGGATTACACCAAATTCAATAGTCTTCATGAGTATAAGCCACGCGACCATCCAACAGGGCATGAACGAAATGAAATTGTTACTGAAAGAAGTGTCGAAAAGTAAGTTATCGTATAATTTATATAAAGTGTATGGCCCATAGACCTTCCTACCATCGTTAATGGTAACAGAAAACAATAAAATATAAGACAATGTACTATCAATAACTCTATCGCCATTCAGGTTTATGATGAGATGAATCTAGTCTATGTAGCTCTTAAGTCTAGAATCAATACGTAAAAGTTCTTACTCATCAGTATCTGTTTAATGGGCATAGGGCCGAAATGAATGCGTGGAATTACGTAAAACATGTATTAGCTCTTGCTACTAGGCGTAAAATAAGAAGCATAAAATCCTTAAAAAAATCAAACTAATTGATATTTGATTGATTAATTTAGTGGATAATTATATTTTTAGCAACGTACAGCACACAGTGTACCACATGAACAACGGGCACGCGAAAGGCTTGGTGGAGCTGATCGAGCAGGTGCCCGGAGTGACGCACGCCGCCGACATCTCCGACACGTTCCTGGAACAGGGCTACTGGGCCACGTACGGATTACCCTTTTTCAAAGTAGGTTTAATACTTATAGTCTCTTGTTGCTCAAATTACTATGAATGTTTATGTACAAGGAGATAATTCGAATTCGATGTTTCGGAAATTGATTAAAAAAAAATGGGTTTCCCTGGCTCTACTTAATGTTTGGGTTTTACTTAGCTAATTAACCTTACAATTTAAAATACCGGAGATATTGGAACAAGCAGTGGCTTTATATATCTTTTTCTTATTTCTTGTAACCGATTTCACCATATTGAACATTCAAGAGTTCACCAACTATACACAAAGGAAACTTTACTTAATTATTTTATTTTTAGAATATAGCAGAAAAAACACACGTTGGCAAAATGGAGGCTCTTCATGGAAATATGTTTTCCGAGACCGAATCGCCTCGAGCGGTTATATTCAAACGGGGCTTTAAAAATGCCACCTCTTTAGAGAGCATCATAAAACTTATGCGGCAGAATAACATGACGGCTTTATATAGAACTAGTAACGAAACAAATGAAGCCAAAGCATGTGAAAATGATTTGGAATGTGTTGTTGCTGAGAACGGATACTGGGCGGTGGTCGGTGTACGAGGAGATATAGTCAACAAACATAAACAGCCCTATGGAGTTATTGATACTAAAATTATCTGTGGTGAGTAATTACGTATTAAAATACAATTACTTTTATATTGGCCAAGTCACCTACCTAAGGATTTTAATATAAATTATCCTTCATTCGACTAAATACATATATTAAGTTCATTCTTTAGTGTACTTCACACTATTATTTTAGAAATAATATCATATTTTTTATACCTATCTTAAATCTAACCTAACGAAATAACCAATTAACAGGTAGATCTACTATAACTATTACACAAGCTTTAAATCTGAATAGAAAGTAATAGGGGAATATGTTTTTTATTACAGGCACACTAAACAAACCAAATCTGGAATTCGTTGCGATATCGGGTCCACCACACACGGAGACGCAAACAAATTCCACAAAACTGCTTATTAATAAAGGAAACTTGGCCCCGATTTATACAAAGGAATTCGACAATAAACCTAACATCAATACTATAGAGATCAGAGACCTAGTGAAGCACCAACAAGAAGAAGCCGAGCAAGAGACACTAGAGCTACTCAACAGAGATGTAGTGAAACCATTTGAATGGTCGGAAAGTCAATTCGCCAACGATACCCACCGCGGCCTGCCTGATAAATGGGACTTTGGACCATTCAGACCAAACTGGTCGTGGTGAACCTACATTCTCACCAGTAGTTTGAATTACATTTAATTTAAGTTCAAATACATTTTTGGATGTGATTCTCTTATAGTTTCTGGAGCATTGAAAATATATTTTTAGTGACAATTATTTTTTATATCATCAAATTATGTCCGTCCGAAATCGTACTTCCACTACACCAAGACATATATCAACAATATATCATTTTATATTATTACTTCCATTTATGAAATTGTATTATTAAGACTTATTTATTGGATTTGTGTTGGTCTTGTGTCATCAATGTTTTATGTTCTAGATAGATAGCTGTCGGCCTACATAATAAGTAGCGATGTAAATGTCTTTTTATATAAATTGGATCATTGAAATTATTTTACCTACTATACATATACCTACCTACGTAGAAATTATATATTCGTTTATATTTCACTTTTATATGGGATGCAGCAATGAATTAATTAAAAAATATATAAAAGTACTTATCACAAGATATAGCTACGTAATTTAACAGAGCCAAATTTGTTTATGGTTTTTCCTAAAGTAATAAGAAAATGTTATTTTTCTTAATTGAAGCATTCTAAACTACTTATATGAGTGTTTTTTGATACATGATTATGAACTTTTTCATGAAGAGTAAGAAGGTATTCCAACTGCTAAGTTATTGCGTTATTACTGTGACTTAATTATCAACATACTTAATTATTATTTAATTATTTTTGTACTTACTTACAAATTGTTCTTTGTAATCACGTGGTAGGTACTTATTTATTTTATGAATTTTAATAAAAATGAAGTGACTTAATGCATCAATTTCGATTTTGCTCTCGAAAATAAAGATTTTATTTGTAATAATCTTTGTGTTTCTTTATACTACATACGAGACTTCCACGTTAGTGACTTTAAAAAGGGGACATATTATTGTATGTACCTTTTTTTTTTTTTTTTTTTTGTTTTTGTTTTTTTTTTTTTTTTTGTGTTTTTTTGTTTTGTTGTCGCGGAGAAAGTCCCTTAGTACTACCGCCCAGTCTTCGCGGGGGGCGACTGAGCGGTTATGTTGGGGTCACCGTGCCTTACGACCCGACGTTGCGCCGCCCGGAATTGATGTAGACCTTCGGGCGACCGCCGGGCCGAGTCCCTAACCTATGTACAACGCACGGCATACCAACTAAAACTCCGCGGTGGCCCTCTTCGGCGCATTAGGGACGGCTGCGGGCTTCCTCTGACGTTGAAATGTCTAGTCTGCGACCGCAACCGCCCCTGCGCGGTGCCGCCTTGCGGCCCGTCTCCTATGGGGGGCTCAAAAGCCCTGCGCACCGAAGGACGCCCTCGGCGTCTACGGCAACGTGAGGCCAACAACACGCTGCCGTCCATCCCGGGGTCAACCGAATAGTGTGCGATGAACGCACTACACGCACTGAAAAGTGCATGCGCACTAGGACGGGCAGCCCCCTGCTGCCCGCCGACGACCCCTTCGTGGCCCCTATTAGTCGCCTTTACGACAGGCAGGGGATACCGTGGTGGAATTCTCCAAACGCCCCCATTCCACAGGGCGGGAGACGCCGGTCAGTCGTCCACCCGGCGCCTCCTACGTCTCCTCTGACGGCGGGAGGGATCCTCCCTCTCGATCCCTCTCGGCACTCTCCTTCTGCGAGAGGACCACCTCGCAGAAGTGGGCCACCGCACGCCAGGCCTCCGGGCTGCCGACCATGGAAGCGACCACGGCCGGCAGCGAGAGGTCTCCTCCGACGACTGACACGAGAGCGCTGCGCTCATCGTCCCAGGCTGGGCAAGACTCCAACGTATGTTGGGCCGTATCCCGCGGGCAGTTGTCACAATGGTGACACACGGCGCTAACCTCCGTGCCTACTATCTGACACAGGTACTCCCCGAAGCACCCATGCCCGGTGAGCACCTGCGTCAGGCGAAATGTCGCCGCGCCGTGGATATTATTGTATGTACCTAATTCTAAGTACCCCAAGCTATCCCAACCCCATTTTCTAATGGGGAACCAAATCTAACTGCAAAACAATAAATCCAAGATGGTTATTTGTTCTTGGAGTTTACATCATGAGGGGATCGAAATGTACACTTGTCCTTAGAATAGCTATACTCTACTTTCGGCCCGCCGAGCTTTTGCGAGTGGTCAATCTGACTAAAGACATCGCACTATTAGTTAGTTAGTAAAGATTTTTTCCAAGGTCGCTTGACCTATGAACTAAACTTTTTAAATAAATAAATATACATACAACTGTATTTTAGTTATGTTTATTGACACTGAAGTAGATCCATTAATTTACTTTGTGACCCGAGGCATCAAAACTTGACGACTTTATGGCCCGCGTACAAAAATGGTTGAGCACGGCCTGCTTAGTAGTTAGAACATACTTATGGGCTACCTGTAAGATGTAGACTGTTTGATAACAGGCTGACATTAAGGCAGAGGTTAAAATTAATCCTGTAACTTGCGACTGAGGCCGAATGGGCCTGATTACAGCAAACAATGGTGTAATTAAAAATCTACATTATCCTTAGAATGATTGAGATGTATTTTGTGTTTATGCACAATTCATATGCGTAGTATCAGATCATATTTTAATTTTTTATAACTTTTTAATGAATTTAAATGGATCCTTGTACATGCGTTAAATGAACTTTTATTTCAGTCTGATCTTTTTGGTGGATTTAAAAATACTAGCACCTAGTAAAAGGTGGGCTTCTTATCATCCTGGGATAGGGAAGTTCTGACCTAGCTGCGTCTATGGTTGCTAGTTGCCTTCTGGCAAGTAATGGCAATCGTTAAATTCAATCAGTTGTTTCTGCAAGTCGTTTATGCGAAAAGTAGGTAAGTACACGGCGAATAGATCCCACATTGCCATGCGCTATGAGCGGGAAGAAAACAAAGAACTTATTTTTATTTCTAGAATGATGAGACGACCAAGTTGCTCGCCTGATGGTAAACGACATTAACCTGGTAATGAGTTAATTTAGGTAGTAACTGTTTTATTTACTCCTATGGGCTTTAAATGGGGTATCAATAGCAGGCACTTTGCCATAAAACACTATTACTCTCTGGAGCACTACCTATACTTTTACATACTTTTTGTTTGTTGGCAACGGGACTTGGCGCCTTTTTTTTAAATAAATTTAGTGACGGTATAGCGCCCTTTTGTGTAATAGCTTCTTCTTATTCATGTAATAAAAATATTTACATTATTATTATGAATTACTTTGTAAAAAGACACTTCTGTATCGAACTTAATTAACAATTCATGTTATATCCACTGAATTTTATTTTTAAAAATGACGTAGTAAAAAAAAATATTTGTCAATTGTTAAAATTCAAATGTCAGTTGACACTTGTCAGTTGCGCCTGTCAAGTGTCATTTGTCAGAATTCATCGTAAACATAATTCTTGAGTTGATTTATATTGAAAATATTTGTTGCGAATAGCATTTAAATCATTATTAGGTATATTTTATTGAATACAGTGAAAATGAACTTCTTTAGGAAAGCTCCTACAGTTAAAGGTAATAAAATCTTGGCCATGGGCACACGGTTGTTTATATGGTGTACCTACACAACAAATAATGACTCACACATTACGATGTTAGATTGCTCAACAAATTACTATTTTTATATACTGTACGTATATCTTATTAATTTTCACCCAACTATTCTGAAATTTTCCAGTGTACTGTTGTGAGTTGAAATTCCTTATGTTTTATGCTCTTTTCTGAGATTACACATTTAAATTTTTAAGGAAGACATTTTCATTTCTCATATATAGGGCTGCTAACGATGTTAGTTTTTCCATTACAAATTTCCAAGGCATTTGCAATTACCTGACTTATTTTAAAATTTCATAATAGTCTTGATGTCCAATCTTAATAACATTAATATGTTTTTTTCAATGCTATGTCATATGATGTTAACATTGTTTTGAGATTATGAGCTGGGGTAGGCCTAGTTTAAGGTAGCAATTTATCTATTAGGATTCATAATCCATAGTTTCAGAAATTGTTATACATAGAGTTATTCTGACTGTTTCTAGAAATACAAAGGGAAAATGACCGTGAGCTGCGCAAAGCTGGCAGAGATTTGGAAAGAGATAAAGCAGCCCTTGAAAGAGAAGAGAAGAAACTTGTAAGTGGCACACTCACTATACAGAAATGTATTGTTTAAAAAATAAGTATAACTAGTATTGTATCCCTGAGAAGGGATGTGACATTGTTAAGCTACTTATAAAAATATAAGTTTCAACATACAAATATATAACATAACAAATTTCTAAAAAAATTTTAAAAATGTTGTGACAATGAATGCCTCAACTGAATAATCCTTAACTAAATTGTATTTAGTTTGAATGTATAGGTATTTATGAATGTTTAAGGCGATACCTCAAGGTCCATTTTCATACATTTTGTTTCACCTTTAATCTGGGTAACTAAACAAGTATTGGCAAGTAAAGAATTTAAATTCACGTCTAGTTAGTGATTAGTTCTCGCAGTTGAAAGAAAAACGTAAAAATAATTAATAATCATGGATATTTCTGCCTTTAAAATTTCGTCATATTAAATTTTAAATGCCGAAATATCCATGATTATTAATTATTTTTACGTTTTTCTTTCAACTGCGAGAACTAATCACTAACTAGACGTGAATTTAAATTCTTTACTTGCCAATACTTGTTTAGTTACCCAGATTAAAGGTGAAACAAAATGTATGAAAATGGACCTTGAGGTATCGCCTTAAGTACATTGATTACCTAATTATAGGAAATGGAAATAAAGAAGATGGCAAAGGAGGGCAACAATGATGGTTGTAAAATATTAGCAAAACAGTTAGTTCAGTTAAGAAAACAAAAGAATAGAATTTATTCAGCTAACAGTAAGGTAAGGTTTACACTTTTTATTAATCAGATGTAGATTATTATTTGTTTAATTTTAAAGCAAAGAAAAGTATGATAAAAAATTACATAAATATTTTATTAATAGTATTATACAAATTAGAACCACATTTAATTTTTATATGTATTTAATATGTTTGGACTATTATTAGTGAGCTTTCTTACAATAAAAGTATATTAATATTCTTAAAACAACTGCATAATAAATTTTTTGTCACTACTTATATTATAGATTTCAAGTGTACAAATCCACAACAAGGCGATGGGTGCAAACATAGCTATAGCTGGTGCGATGGGCACCACGGCCAAGACAATGGGCAACATGAACAAAGTCATGAATCCACACCAAATCGCAAAAGACATGGAGGCCTTTAAACAAGCCAATGCTAAAATGGATATGACAGATGAGATGAGTGAGTATACATATTTAGCTACACTAGTCATTTATTAAGGTTGTCAATCAGTCAGTATATGTACAGGTTGATTTTTTAGATGTTAAATGCAAAATTTTTAATTGTATGGAAAAGTATATTTTATTTATGTTCTATATTATTAAGAAGTATTGTGATTGCAATTAGTTAGTGAATAATTGTTTATAAAAGTATAATATTGGAATACTTCAGAGCTTGACTTATGTTCTACATCTAAATATGTCTACAATTAGCATGATTTTCACAAGTATACAAATTGTTTTTAAATGAATATTTAATGCAGTTTCAGACACTCTTGATGACATCATGGATGAATCTGGTGATGAGGAAGAAACTGAAGGAATTGTTAACCAAGTGCTTGATGAAATTGGCATTGAAGTCAGTGGAAAGGTAGTAACCCTTTTTAACCATAAGCTTAGGCCCCTAAAAATAATATTTGCTGGACATGGCATGTATTGTGACAATATTCCTCACTTTAAATACCTAATAATCTTGAGCCCCGTTATCACAGGATGATTCCCTTTTTTAATGCATTTGTATTTTTAGACAAATATAATTTTTTATAATTCCAAATAGAAAAAAATGTATGATATGATATTATGATAAAGTTGATGTATTTCACAAAAAACATATCCTTCTAATCAAACAAAACTGTTTATATACGGCTACTTAACATAAAAATTAGGCAGTGGTAGTTATTACCAAGACAGATTCTCACACAGAAGTGGCCTCTCTGGAGAGGTAGCTCACATACTATTAATAGTATGCATTGTCCTTTCTGATATAATGGCGTCGATAATGTTGTTTATTCTACTGATTTTAATTAATATTTTTACAGATGGCCAACGCCCCTTCGGTTTCCCGCAACAAAATAGGTCAATCAACCACCGACGCCGACAGAGACATCCTGGCTCAACTTGAAAAGCTGAAGTCTTAAGATTTGGCAAATCTTGTCATCGCCACAGCAGCATTTTACAATAATTAAGTTATGTTATAACAGCTTTTATTTCCTAAATGTTATTTTCTATATATAGTTGTTTTGAGTGAAACAATTAGTTGAATCAAAAGTAAAAATATTGCAATTGATTAGCGTAAATTTAATAAATGATATAATGAATTAATGTTAATATTTGTTAATTCATTCAAGAACAGAATTGTGACCTAAATTTTACAACTCTAGACCAATGTTTAATATTTATTTTGTGTTATCTAATACTATAAAAAATAAAACAGTATGATAAATATATAAAATGGCAGAAAATGTTTTCTAAGACAGTCCTGCTTTGCAGGGATATTGAGTAAATTACTTATTAGCTATATAATTTTATTTTGGCGAGAATAGAACACGGGATTTAGACCATAAGAGTATAAATGGAATATTATTTTTGCTTATTGTTACACATGTAACAATGATCACTAATGCTAGTTATTTTGTTCTACCTTCTAAACTGTCTTAATAAATAATTTATTGTTTTCCAGAGATGTAAATATTATAATCATCTGTACATATAATGTGAAAATAAATCTGTGATATTTTTGTATTATATGATACTAGACAATACAGTTTGTTTTTATTTTGAAGCGAACTTTTAAATATAAGTATAGTAAGACTATACTAGCATTCAGAATAAAGGTGCTTTGTAAATATTAACCAATTTTTAAGAAAATTAATATTGGTGAGCATCCATTTTGTAGCATTTTGTTACTGTATGAGGCGGGTGGACGCTCACTTCCACGGTAAGACCTTTCAATAATTGGCCGTATAATTATTAAAATAAAAAAATCCTCTTAAAAAACCTTCCAGAATGTCGCTGGCTCACTATTACCAGGTCTTACGTTTTTATTTATGTTTGAAAAAAATTATTTAGAATATTTATGGCGACAACAATGTCATTCGATGATAACATATTATGGTTCCTCTTTTATTTATCATTGAGAACTATTGAAAATGATATCTAAAAGTGACATAGAATCATGTGATTTAGAATATATATATATACACCTAGGTGTAAAAAATAACATAGAACGTTGTAATAGTGAGTCAGCGATATAAATGTTTATAAACAAGGTTATGTTTTTAATATTTATAATGGCTTTATGCTAGAGGAAGGTCACTGCTATGAATTTTACAAGCAATTCTATAATAGTCCCCCTTGCGTAGTAATTGATATGCAATGAACGACTTCGTAATTTGACATAAAATTTAACGAAGTTTACCTACATTGTTTACTTAACGGCACGATAATGTCATAGCATGTTTCAAGGGGACCATTAAATTCCCATCACGCCATTTCGACTTGAACTTTCTTCATCGTCTCACTTCTAAGTCTTGCGCCGTTCTCGATTTTCAGTATGATGATGATACCAGATCACCTGTTCGACGAAGGAATCAATAACAGTATGTTTGAAAACGAAATGAAATATGTTCAAAATAAAAAAACTGTGTATGATAGAACGCAACGAGATTATGTGAGTATTCTTGATATTCTTAGTAAACTTCAAAAGTAGGTACATTGTGTAGAACATGCTTAGTGCATACGAAATGAAGAGCCTTTGAGGATGATTTTGTAGAATCAACTCGTAAAATTTGTGATACTCGGGTGGTCATGGGTTTCGTCCTGGAGATTTTTTCTCTGTTGGACTCGAGTCTGAGAGTAAAAAGCGGTGATCGATTATCAAATTCAAGCGAAATCCTTTTTGTTACACGTTTGAAAAAGTGAGTAAACTAACGTTTGAAAAAGTAAGTTGTTCTGACTCTATAGTAGAGTCCACTGGTGTGGGGTTGAGGGTGGGTTGCAGAATAGTTAAACATATTTACTAACTACTCAATTGCTGAATTGAAAAAACAGACCAAATGCGTCTTTTATACGATTTCTCATAATTTTAAATTGAGAATCTGTCTTACATATCACACACAATATTGTGTTACACTGTGTTTTGTGCTCTAATTTTCAAGATAGTCTTAAAAATTATCTTATATAAAACTTAGAGGTAACAGTCCAGATTAAATAAGTATAAGGAAGAAGACTCACTGGGAATACTACCTGTACAAATAGATTTCTTTTCTCTTAGGAACAAGAACAAAGAGACTTGCTTAACTCACAAGATGGCGACACGTGTGAAATCCACGATCAGTTTTATCGCGATCACAAACTTTTGTTGGTTCTGTTTCGGGCACTTGCTGTCATGCCTATTACTAGATCGAGGCCAGGTAAGTTAGAAAAAACATCGCTTCAAATATCAACACGAGACCCACCATTAAAAGGGACCAAGCAGATAAACTGCTTCTCAGTTTAGTAAAGGTGTGTACCTACTGGTATACGTGGGCTCCCTCATAGTAGATCACCGCTGCCCGTAGGGTGTATGTAACATAATTTCACAGAAATCCTCAGTGTGTTCCAGTAATTGAAAGGTTGGTGAGCCGTTAATTGCCTTGAATGAAATATAAACCTATTAAGGGCCATGCCCGGACGTTAGTATACATCACTTCGTTGACCGTGTACAAAATCTAAGACATGAAAATCGTATCCGTTTGACCAATCTATAAAGTAGTCATTATATTCTTTATACCACCGGTATGACGTTTGCGCTGCACCTACTATAACTCTACCTATCTAGATTCTAAGGCCTATTATTATTTTTAAGTCGGCATAGCGTTGCATTGCAAACGTTAACTGTTATTAGGAATGACGATAGGTACTAGACTTAAATTAATTATATTTAACTTTCATGCAGGTACGATCACCTTCAGCTGGAAATCCTCTGCAACGATGTACGCAATTTGCTTTTATATAGCAGCCACCGCAGTCGTTTTAGTGGTCGGCTATGAGCGTTTAATGATTTTGCGTTCAATCCAACGCTTCGATGACTACATTTATGCTATTTTGTTCGTCGTGTTTCTCGTCCCACATTTTTGGATACCTTTCGTCGGTTGGGGAGTTGCTAACCAAGTTGCTGTTTATAAGACTAATTGGGGAAAATTTCAGGTAAATTTGCTAGGGGTATAAAGGTAAGTGTTTTAGTGTGTGAGGCTAAAAATTTATTCTATATTAGTTAAAAATATACTTATTTTATAAAAATGTAACATCTATCGTGTTATGTTTTATTTTTTTCCTGCATAAGAGTACTACATTATTGTCTGTAGCTATGTACTTGTTTAGTTTCATAATTTTAATTCCGATTTGCTAAATCTCTACCTTAGGATTTTAAGAGTCATAAGACTTAAAATAACTTTTTAATTATTTACCATGTCTTATTGAAATGGTCAGATTTATTTATTTAATTTTTAGTAGTGCTTAACATTCATAAATCAGTTTATACTTTAAACAGGTTTAGAAGTCCTGAATAAAAATCAAAGCATAAAAGCAACTTATATATGTAACATTTCTTTCTTTCTCTCAATAAAATGTAGATTAATATTGTTATTCATTCGAATTAAATGTTCGTATTGGCATTGCTCAATCATTTTAACTATGTGATTGTATTATAAAGCAGTGACATCGTTCATTCGATAAAACCTATGATAATAACTTATTGATTTTTTTTCAATTTAGTACCTAGATACTTTATATTAGAAAGAAGCTACATCTAAATTCCTATCTGTAAATTTGTTTAGCTAATATAAAGAATATAATATTCGTATATAAATGTTTAATGTGTTATGAAAAAGTATTTTAACTGTGTGTGATAACCGGGCTACATTAATATTATACCAAAGACACGACTCCGAAAGAATCTTTATATCTGAGTAATTTAGGACATCATAGAAACATTGTAGCAATCTCTAACAAAAAGTGACAGTCAGCCAAAGGCTATGCGGAACCGAAGCTACAACTAATAGGTCGAACAAATATCTGTTAATATCTAAGCTAGTTTGGTGCTTTCACGTATTTCTATCGTAACTTAGATATTTCATAATTTGTAGATTTTGCAAAATTATAAATAATTATGTAATTTTGTAGGTTAGGTACTATCGAGTGACCGGGGAGAATCTTCAATTTCCAAATTTGAAAACGTCAATCGTTATCATAAGCGTGGGATGTTTGCTTCTTGCCGTGTGCTTTCTCCTGAGTTTGTGCGCCCTTCTCGACGGCTTCCTGCTGAGACACACGATGGCCTACTATCACATAATTATCATGATCAACATGAACTGTGCACTCTGGTACATCAACTGCAAAGCTATTAAAATTGCATCGCAAAGTCTTGCTGAAAGCTTCCGCAGGGTAAATTGTTTACATTTATTTTCACAGTTTAAAAAAAAAATAGTTATATCATTACATGAAGATTACAAAATGACACTAGTTAATATGTTTAGCTACTATATTATATATGTCTTGTGTGCTAATGAGAACTTTAAGGTTCCATAATTAATAATGCGCAATAGGCATTGCAATGAAGACATACATTTTCGTACCATTCGCCATACAGCAAAGTTACAGAATATTATTGTAAATATATTTAAACGTCAGAAACAATTCTTCTAACTTGTTTTAATCCTATAATATCGGTTGCTCGTGTAACAAACTGCTTATAAACTCTAAATTTGTTTAGAAAAATTCTTATATCATAATCCAAAAAATGTGTACAGCGTCAAATTACTTTTAACATTTTAGGCAAAGACATTAATCTGTTTACTCAGTTTCCAAAGCTATAAAATCCAATCTTATAATAAGTTTATGCTTGTTACGTTCTATTTTGCTTGCAGGATGTAGAGCGGGAATGTTCGGCCAAGTTAATATCGCGGTACCGATTTCTGTGGCTCAATCTTTCAGAATTGCTTCAGTCACTTGGAAATGCATATGCACGGACTTATTCTACATACTGCTTATTTATGTAAGTTAACAGAATACATTTTACACAACGATATGGAATTTATGTATAAAGCACTCCGATTTTAAGAAGATGAAGACAAACTGTCAAGTTGTAGAGCTAATCTCAGTAGCAGAAGTCGTCTGGTTCCCTCTTGGCTCATACCTGCATTAAATTAAGCGGACACCCCAAAGTTCGCACTGCCCTGAAGGGCCCTCAAGTTGACTTGGGTAGTACAATTGTTTAATTAACAACCAGTTACCGTCAGAGAGACATTGAGTTGGTATTTGTAAGATTTTTTTCATTCGACAGTCCCAAAGCTCTATCTCCATATTCGAAAACAATAGACTGTCGTACACACCTATATTCAAGTTTATTTTATTAGTAATTACCTTTTTTACGATCGCCAATAATTAGAATATACGTATATTAACTATATGAGGACATATAGATCAAGCTAAAATTAATTATTTTCGTTCACGCCATAGTGCGCGATGCCAATGCAGCTCTCATTTTTGTTTTTTATAGCGAGTCTAAACGCGCGATTGAATCGATTCAGTTGCGTGTTTGTATCAACTCGGTTTTATTAGTGCAATAACCCTCATATTGCTCACATGGCTTGACGATATTATTATTGCTGAATCCATATTGCATTATGGGATGATAAGTCACGATTACATAGTCTAGATCAGGCTGGTTTGTTAATTAAAACTGACTCCGTATTTTAGCAATTGGCACGTTTGGGCCACTTAGTTGCTAATTAATCAATAATGCCTTTCACTACCCACGAATTCCCAAGAATCGAGGAGTCATTGCTAAAAGTGCATCAAACAAATTTCCTTTGAAGTGCCTGATAGAATTAATAGCTTCAACTTCAATTAAAGCACGCCCTGATAGTAAAATGATAGTTAACGTTCTTGTTAATATTTAACGTATCTTATCGCGGTTCTTCAGGAAGTTTTCGTGAGGATTAACATTAAGTTTGCGTTAAGTCGGTAGCGGTTTATATAATTTATTGTCTATATATATATAAAGCACGAAGTCTATAATAATTATATACATTTTTGGATAATATCAATTAGGTAACTATTATTATTAGTATAAGCAACTTAATAATTACATAACCAATTATCCACCGAGTAATATTTTAGAAAGTAGTGCAGAGTAAAAATCAGGTATAAATTTGTACAAAAAAAATGAAAAGCAATATGTATTGAGTTGTAGTATAACACAATAAGATGCGTATACTATAACTCATTACATTACGGGTATATGTTGCTTACACTCGTGAAGAATGTCCTTCTTATTATATACTTATCTGAAAGTTTTTGAAGATTTTTAACATCTAATCTCGCATTAATCTCGAATGTGTTTTGATGAAATTTGTCAAACCGATGGATTAAGATCAATATCTAGACCACATTTTAAAATTTACGGTAGGAATTTCATTGCAGTAAAGTTTTCTGCGCTGACGGAGTCACAAACAGATATTAGTTGAAGATAAATAAAAAAACGTGTGCATAACCCTAATATAGAGGTATTGAAAGGGGTCGACTTAAAGTAAACTACGTCACCCAAATCACAGCACCGTTACGAAGGGACAGTGGAATACGTGACCCAAACATACAAGGGCGATTGAATAAGATGACGAATCTACAGCAACACAATATGCCTGAGTCATGTATGATAACTCTTATATACATCCACGTATATGCTACGATTACATATGTATAACTAGATGTTACTTGTCCTTCGTCCGCATGAAAAATCCGCGATAAAAAGTAGCCTATACAATTCAAGACAATCTATCAATGCGCTAAAATTAATCCAAATCTATAGAGAAGTATCTTCACAAACTTTCTCACTTATGATATTACTGAGATATATCGCTGGCTTACAATTACATGGTCCTCTGTTAAATTTTTAAATATCGGAGTAATGAGAAAAAAAAATATATGTTGGTAAAAATTTAAAAAGACGAAAAATCATAGTTCTCCTTTTTTTATTATGGGATGATGGGAAATTGTTACTGAAAAAAATCACAAAATTATGTAATGATTCAATTTATGCAAAAAAAATAATATAGAACCTTGTAACTTGTAAGCTTGCGATATACTGTCTGCCTATACATTCAAGTTCCGTGAACAGAACGGACCTTGCTCTTTTCATGAAATTATGAGGATTAAACATTTTAGTTAATCATACTTGGTCTTCATCATGAACAGGTTCTTCAACATAACTATCGCTGTTTACGGAGCGCTGTCGGAGATCGTTGACCACGGCTTCGGGTTCTCTTTCAAAGAGATGGGTCTCATCGTCGACGCGGCATATTGCTCTACTTTGCTGTTTATCTTCGCTGATTGCTCTCATAAGTCTACATTGAAGGTAGCTCCTTAATTTTTAATATAATATTATGTATTAGCTTGTGCTGGCGCTCCGCTGACCATTAACCATAGATGCCATGAAGGAAGCAGTATTAATAATTATGAATGATCATTGATCACCCATCAGAATGGCATTTCAATTACCTTCTATAAAGATATGTTACAGGTAGCAGCTGGAGTTCAAGATACATTGTTGTCTATAGACGTGTTGGCGGTTGATAGACCCACACAGAAAGAGGTAAGATACAATAATTCAGAAACATTTAATCGTAATTCGTAATCAGTTATTCATATTATATTTATGTTCTAGTAATTCGTAAATCTAATATTTCTATACAGATCGACCACTTCATTCAAGCAATAGAGATGAACCCGGCTGTGGTTAGCCTCAAGGGATACGCGCACGTTAATAGAGAACTTCTGACATCTGTAAGGTTTAGTTTTTATTTTTTGTATGCGGATAAGCAAGATGCAATTTTAAATTAAAGTTCTTCTGAGGAAGGACTGAGTGCCGTTGAACTATTTGTTAGTAATGTGAAATTTAAATTCATTGAAAATCAGCTAGAATTTAGTGGAGCGTTCGAGTTAAAATTCGAATGCTCCAGACTAAGTCGATTATAAACATCTAAGGTAAACACGGCTCCTAAAGTTTCATTCTGTGTTTCATTTAAATACTCTATTGCACTATCTAGCTGTGTATTAAGATATTTTCCCCATCGCTTTGGAGACACGGGCATGAATAGCTATGTTATTTTAATAGTTAGAACCACAATTTAAATCATGTTTCTTACCATCCCTTTACATAACCACATTGTGTACGCTTTGATTTTAATAAAGAGGTTTTCCATGCTATAAGTATTGCTATGCCATGCGTAGATGCCAAATATATTCAATAGTGTAGATGCTAAATAAAATAAGTATATAAGTGTCGAGGGCTCTATGGAAAACTATATAAGCACCTGTCTAAAGATCTCTTCCACCCATTTGGATAAAGCGTCGTGAATTTTCTTCGCTGTGTTTAGTATACTTCATTCAAACTCATATCTATAATACGCGTTAATCTCCTACCCTACCGTTATCAAGCGGGCTACCTGTATTGCTTCATTATTATTACTGATAAAATAAAAGTAGGATAAAAGCTTATTATTTTAGATAAATATCAAGCATTAGCGGAGTACCAATACCAGTAAATGAAACTAACTGTGATAGCGTATTTCAAAATACGACTGCATTATATGACTTATTGTATAGAAGTCCTTCATAGCTGATACTTAATCGATAAGATGGATATAGTGCCTCAGGTCTTTCTTTGATCATAGCTTTACTTTACTTTAGTTGTTATAGAAAAAATGGTATTGAACAGAGGAGATAATGGAGTGCCTGCGACTGAAACTTGTTATGACTAATGGGAACGGTCTCTTGTTTTATATCATTTGAGTAACTCCTTTAAATATCTAAGCAAAGCAATGCTTCGTGAAGCTTATAGAATAACATTGAATTTATACTTTTAAAAAAATATATTTTTTTATAATCGCTGGAAATAATATACAAATTACTGTGACTGATTAATTTAAAATAATATGTCGTTTTTTTATCTATTGTACTTATTTTAACTACAGAATGTACGAATGTAATAAAACAACTATCAAATGAAATAGCGAAACAAACTAGTTTAGTAAAGCTTTATTCATATGAAAACCTGTTTTTAATACATTTTGTATGTCAATGTGAGCGTAATAGTTTTTTTTTCCAGGATAAACTAGTATTGGGAACTTTCCAAAAAATCTAGTCAAAATCGGTTCAAACGTTTCGGAAATGGTTTGTAAAGTGAAATAACAATATTTTTATTATTTTTCAGGCAATACGGATGATCGCAATATACCTAATAGTGCTGCTCCAATTCAAGATATCGTTGCCGAAAGAACCCCAAGCTGCCACCATAGTATAGCTACTTCATAATTCAACGCAAACGCCCCAGTTCGACTGGGGATTTACCATTGTCACTCAAAAGCATTATGGTAACTTTACTTTCGCGCGAGATTTCCGGAAGTTAAATCTTCGCAAACCATACCTTTCATTTCCACAGAGGGTAGCGCTTCAAGTATTAATTTGCATGCCTGAAGTGATTCACTCACTAATTTGTTAATTGTGCCTTAAAGTGTTTAAGTAGTGTTCAGAAATTATTATAATTACATTTTTGTACATATAAATCTAGCAAACATATACCCCCTTATTCATAGACTTTTTTATCTAACGACCGAGTAAGGCTGTGATAACAAGTCTGTTTCTCAGTACTGACGGCATGGCAGTCTTCGCAGTGCGTAGACGTAGGGCCGTTGTGATTGGCTAATATTGAAATACAACAATAATAACCAATCACAACGGCCCTATGTCTATTTCTCAGTGCCGTTGGGCACTGAGAAACAGGCTTGTTGTCACAGCTTTACTTCGTCCTTAGATAAAAATGTTTATGAATAAGGGGGATACAGTATGACTATGTATGTAGTAGGTATTTATATAGTGTGAAAATAGAATAAACAAAATCGATTAAATATTTGTTTTATGCGTGCACGGCAAATGTCCCCACTGCAGCTGATGGTAAGTAGAGTGATCCAATAGAATGTCGACTCACGAGAGACGATTACCCTTTGGCAGTCGTCACAATTATGCCGACCTGTTCGAACCGGATGTACACAGGCTGATCCCGTGTTTTAACACCTTGTGCACGGTGGTCGCTATCCGGGCGGATATAAAATATATCTAACCACCAGCAAACATTATTCAGTTCATATAGCGTGATATTACGTTTTATTTTTATCGTTTACTAGCTTTTGCCTGCGGCTCCGCCCGCGTTATAAAGTTTTTCGGGCTAAAGTTTTCCGTTATAAAAGTCACGCTATATATTTTCCCGGGAGCCTATGTTCTTCCCAGGGTCTCAAACTGTCTCCATACCAAATTTTATCCTAATATGTTGGGTAGTTTTTGAGTTTAACACGTTCGGGAGACCGATGCAGCGGGGACTTTGTTTTATGATATATTTTTGTAGAACTTTTTAAGAGGAACAATCCCGTCATACATTATTGTTGCATAACTTTAACCGTTTACGCAGCGCACGCAACAGAAGCTCTCAAAACTAATAAATTGTCCCCGTTTTTGCATCATGTTTCATTACTGCTCCGCTCCTATTGGTCATAGCGTGACGATATATAACCTATAGCACTCCAGGAACAAAGTGCTATCCAACACAAAAATATTTTTTCAGTTCGAACCGGTAGTTCCTGAGATTAGCCGTTACTGCTCTGCTCCTATTGGTCATAGCGTGATGATATATAGCCTATAGCACTTCACGAACAAAGGGCTATCCAATACAAAATGATTTTTTAGTTCGAACCGGTAGTTCCTGAGATTAGCCGTTACTGCTCTGCTCCTATTGATCATAGCGTGATGATATATAGCCTATAGCACTTCACGAACAAAGGGCTATCCAATACAAAATGATTTTTTTAGTTCGAACCGGTAGTTCCTGAGATTAGCCGTTACTGCTCTGCTCCTATTGATCATAGCGTGATGATATATAGCCTATAGCACTTCACGAACAAAGGGCTATCCAATACAAAATGTTTTTTTTAGTTCGAACCGGTAGTTCCTGAGATTAGCGATTACTGCTCCGCTCCTATTGGGCATAGCGTTATGATATATATAGCCTATAGCATTCCAGGGACAGAGGGCTATCCAACACAAAAGGAATTATTCAGTTCAAACTCCTAGTTTCTGAGATTAGCCGTTACTGCTCTGCTCCTATTGGTCATAGCGTGATGATATATAGCCTATAGCACTTCACGAACAAAGGGCTATCCAATAAAAATGATTTTTTAGTTCGAACCGGTAGTTCCTGAGATTAGCCGTTACTGCTCTGCTCCTATTGGTCATAGCGTGATGATATATAGCCTATAGCACTTCACGAACAAAGGGCTATCCAATACAAAATGATTTTTTTAGTTCGAACCGGTAGTTCCTGAGATTAGCCATTACTGCTCTGCTCCTATTGGGTATAGCGTGATGATATATAGCCTATAGCACTCCACGAACAAAAGGCTATCCAACGCAAAAATAATTTTTCATTTTGGACCGGTAGTTCCTGAGATTAGCCATTACTGCTCCGCTCCTATTGGGTATAGCGTGATGATATATAGCCTATAGTACTCCACGAACAAAGGACTATCCAACTCAAAAAGATTTTTTCAGTTCGGACCGATAGTTCCTGAGATTAGGCATTGCTGCTCCGCTCCTATTGGGTATAGCGTAATGATATATAGCCTATAGCACTCCACGAACATAGGGCTATCCAACGCAAAAATATTTTTTCAGTTTGGACGAGTAGTTCCTGAGATTAGCGCGTTCAAACAAACAAACAAACAAACTCTTCAGCTTTATATAATAGTATAGATATGATATAATAAAAAGGAAACAAATGTGATGAATTTAATTAATATCGCCATAAGATATTCTAATGGGCTAACGAGTCACGTGGAACGAGGGACATCAACTTGTTACAAAATATTATTTATGATTCCCACGTATAAAGCCATAAACCAGTCATATAATACATACGATCATAGAGTCACGAATATCAAAAATCAAAGTATCTATACTCTAAGTAGTATTATCTAAAATATAAATATAGGTAATATATTTAAATGAATTTCTATTTCCCTTGGTCACTTCATAACTTAATGAATGAACCGATTTCATTACCTAAAAATTTTTAAGATTTCTAATACTTTGTAGGTGGGTTTTGCGGAAAGAAAAATGAAGACGCGCAGATAATTAGAAATTTAAACAGTCTTAACACCTTTTTTTAAATCCGCAAGATAAATGAATGTGAATTTAACAGAAACTTGCTTTTTTTATAAGATATATATAGAATGGTTGAATGAATATATCGATGATTATAATATATCAAAGAATTCTTCTGCACATGTGCATGACCTCTTACTAAACTATTGGACTTGGATAGTTAAGATCCACAATTATTTATGCATTTTTACCCATTACGCATAATGCATATTAAATAATTATTTTGATTTTCGATTCCAACAATAGGTTGATACAAGATTTTTAATACCTACTTGACTACCAATTTGAATCCAGAACCTCCTGGAATTTAATTAAGTACTCTACAAAGCCAATAAATTGACAGTTCTTAAATCTAAACTATATTCATCTATTAATTTATTTCATGAACTACATAAGCCTAACATATTAAAGTTTACAATATTTAACACACATGCATACCGATATTCAATACAAATGGTAAAAGTAAAATAAGAAACATTTCTGCTATTGTCAGGCTGTTAGTGAAACCTTTCGCGATCCTCCCCTGTCAATCAATGGAGAACAATCTTGGAATACGATATGCAAAATTAGTTCCACATATTGTTATTCCGGAGCCGAATCAACCTTGTCAGAGATTTCAGTTGTATGCTCGTAGCCTCTGGGTAAAAGGGTATTTACTTATTACAAGAACATTTTAATAAAATAATTTATATTTTTTATACATTTAACTTTTACTTGCAGGTATGCTCACGTTAGCCTTTTTCTAAACTAAGTTTTCAAGTATTTTGCTTTGAACAAATTTGATCTCTTAGAGCTAAAGGTACCTAGCATTATGCCTCTCCAGTTTTCAAAATCCGTTATTTCATTGCTCTATATGATATGGACAACCTAACAAGCAGACTTTAAATTTATAATTTTAGAAACGATTAATGTGTAAGAAATTTCTGTATGTATTTGTGAAAATCAACAGCAGTGGAATCCATTGCGGACTTCAGCTTTTTCGATCTATTTAAAAAAATTATAAATATTTTTTCCATAAAGTCGTGTTACAATAGGATGACATGGGACCAAATCTCACGGGCCTCCAGTTTCAATCCCAAAATTTTGTAGAATCCAAGTTTTGCTGTCTATTAGGCCCGAAAAAGGTCGTTGGAAAATAGTACATAAGTATACATATTTCACATTAGGAGGGGCACCATTCGATTAATATGTCACGGGTCCTTTACGACGTTACGCTACTGGTTGTTGTAAAATACCTATTTGTAGTTACTAAAATCTTGCATAAAATATTATCGACTTACACGCATATAAGTGAGAATAATATTGACGTAAGAATCATAGCAAATGCCAAATACATTACTTAACTAACAGATATATTTGGATCATGGAATTCAGAATTCATCGACAATCCGTAAAACAAATTTTATTAAAAAAAAGTTTGCAACTTTAATACTAACATCCGATTGATTACGATCTTGAATTTGTAAACATGAACATTTTTAAGAATATTACTTCAAGAATAGTCCACATTTTCATTAAATTACTTTGCACGGTATTCGAATAACCGGATTAGCCCAAGTGTATCCATGTTTCTGTCGCCGGTTGTCACCCTCAATCAATTAGGAGATACGGTGGATAACCGTAAATTCATTAATCAACTTTTTAATTGCATTTCTCGCCGTACGATCCAGGAAATAGAGCGTTTATGACTGCAACTGATTTATTACGAATGAACTATTATAATTAGTAAAAAATAAATATTACTACTAATTATAATTATACTTGTCCTTTATATGCACAGCAATCTATCGGGAAAATGGAATTAACGAAGGCCTACCTAGGTGACAAAATGAGCCCTATTTTATTAGTAACAATAAACGTCTCTTTAAAAGTAGAGGGTTAAACAATTAAATAATCATAATTATCAGATAAATAAACTTGAATGTTCATATTATATGAATATTAGTCATAATAGTCTTGTTCATGGTGGTTCAAAAGCAAAAAAACAAAGTCCTTAAGTAACCGGGTGATCTGTTGATAACTCATCAGATTGACGTCTGGCTATATGTTATATTCATGCCGAAGGACCAGTGGTTGCGTTGCCCACCGAAAAGGAAAAGTGTGATTTAGGCAAGCAGAGCGTTACTTTGGTTTTAACCTTACGAATGGATTGCTCCTATTGCTTGTTAACATTTGTACCCACTGGATTTAAATAACTATTTATTTAATAATCCGATAAAGGATGGTATAGTTTAATGCAACTAAGTTTAACAGCCGATTTCTATGTTCATAAAAATAATTGTACCATTAGTAAAATGATGACAAGAAAAATAATTTTACATATAAAATACTAATATACAAAACATTTTAAAGATTACATTATTTTTAAAAAGTGTAAGCGTAGGTAAGTTTTAAATTATTCTTTTGCATACATTATAAATAAGAGATGTAATATCTGTATGCATAGAAACGGGGTATTTATGTAAACATCAGCAGAAAGAAACATCGTTTACACTAATCGAGTGTGAAGCTCAGGTTGGGGACAAAACTCTCGCAAGCTACGTCTTAATAAAGCACAATAAGCATTTGCTCCTTCGTATACAAACGTAACAATGCTCATAGATGTAAAAATTATAAAACAAACATTGCTTATTACATTACAATATACATTCTACACAGTACAAACGTAATGAATAATTAAAACTGAAAAATTAGATTTCTGACATTTCTTAGAAACTTCTTAGTAAGTTGTTTATAAGCAAACAACGGAACGAAAATATCAAATAATGAGCCGTATTGTTAAGAAAAATACTATAAAAGTTTACTGAATAATCAAATATATTGTATTTGTAAGAAAAACTTCTATGAAACATTTAAAAAATATTAATTTGATTTGTGCTTTAATTTCATTTTTAGGGTTCCGTAGCTCCAACGAACCACATCATTTTTATTAAGGATCGCATCATTTTTATTATTTCTAAGGTCATACTAAAAAAAAGAGGATCACTTTGTGTCCATCTATATGTCTGTTGAGACCCTTTTCTTGAAACCGCGTAGAGGTATCATTTATATTAAAAACTCGGCTGTGAAAAATCTAACTTGTAAGTTCAAAATATTTAACTGTCTCTTCTGCATATTGTCATATGATTTCTAATTTCACAGGGGAATCAAAACCTATACTTTCTGAGTACTTTCCACTGCCCTACAATGGCGAAATTAAGAAAGAAGTAACGTCTTGCATCACATGTAAAGAAAAAATCTGAACACCGTACATGTATACTATAATAAAATAAAACGGAATTTACTCTTACACACTTATTATTAGCGATTGGTGCAGTATTTGTGTCTAAGGATTGGACGACATCATTAAGTTTGTCCTTTAACCTATGTATCTTTTAGTTGCATTTAAAATAGATGCCTTCTTAACGTAAACCTATAAGATTGCACGGAACTCTCGGTGCACGAGTCCAACTCGCATTTGTCCGGTTTTTGATCATAAATGAAAGTTGTTTCAGAATTTATTTAAATAATACTATTTAAAAGCGAATATGCGTTTATAAAATGGCGTATAACCGTCATTAATGATTAAAAGCGGAAAGGTCCCATTCGATCACTATATCAATAAAACAAAGAACCACATTCGGTGTGAAATGTAGGTCACCCGTTTTTTAACACTCATGGGATACGCGTAATGTTCCCTTACGCGTGCAGATCTAAAATTTAAATCTGAAAGCGAAAAACAAGCATTCTTTATAAGCTTGTCAGTTATAATCTTTACCACATCGACTACTGTCTTAGTAATATCAACATGAAAAATTATATTAAGAGGATACCTATACACATTTTTGTCTTCTGATTTTGGCTTTAAAGGCTTATATGTAAAAATAATATAGCAAAGGGTTGAAAAAGGTTAGAAATTTGATATTTGTAACTCATTAAAAGTTTTAATAATGTGCACCAATATTATACTAAACATTTAGTTCAATTTTAGCGAATAGGTAAGCGTATAGATAGAGCCTCATTTAAGTTGATTTATAAAATTAGAACGATCATAATGTCCATGTTTTTTTTATTTTAATAAGAAAAGGGATAAAACTTCTCAAGAACTGTTCGTATATTTATAAAACTCTTTACCTAAAAGTTATTTTTAACGCTTGTACAAAAATAACGAGAATGTTCAACATCTTATCTTTAATTTTCTATTAAATATATTTGTTAATACTGCATGACGAGACGAGCCAGCTTGCTCGATGGTAAACGTCCTAACCACATTTAAACAGTAGCAACGCCACCCTTCCTTTGAATTACAAATCATTGCGCTGCGTTCGTCACTCTGAGACATTCGAAAATCTAATAATGTCGAGTTATTACACTGGCTAATGATTTTTTTAATCAGAATACAATAAAAATACCACAATATATACATATGAGGACAATATAAAAGAACCGCGATTAAATCTGAAACCTAATTCTATTTTGATGTATCACATTTGCATCAACATAACAACAAAATAGCAACACACATCATGCAAGCAATCAGTTGTGTGCCTGGTATTGTTAACTGTGTGTGTGTGTGTTTTTTTTTTCTTTTATCCTTTTTTTGTTGTATTTATATGTGTGTAGAGAAATAAATGGTTGAAATGGTTTAAATCATAACAATTGTGCTCAGCCGCATAAATAGACACTACGATGGTACCCACTCAACCGTACTCTAGTATATGAAAGACCACCAACCTAGTATATTAATAACCGACCGTATGAAAGTAAAATAACTTTGGTTTGCTCAGTGCGTATCCGTGTTTGATTGAATGTACGCTACAAATGGAATTGGGTGTTTTATTTATATGACTTGATATATTTGTTTATTTTGTATTTATTTGGCAGTCAGAAAAGCCATTTCATTAAGTAAAACACACATTCAATATACTTCTTAATTGAATAATATTTCTCCATGCACACCTACCTGCTATAGTTTAACACGGGTACAAAACAAAGAAGTAACTTAAGATTAATTCTTTATTCATTACTGGTATATTATACATACTGATTCCCCTCATTGGTTTGTGGTTGCATTACTTAAGCTGTGAAGCCGGTGAGTTGGTTTTTATCTACGGTTGGATCGATTTGAGTGTGTGTTTTTTATTTATTTATTATTAATAGCCGACATCTAGATAGACGAATTCATTCTTATATCATGAGAATCATAGCATGATCGAGTTCATTTATCGTGGAAGGATATATAACAACACGCTTTGTCTAATAGAGGCGTGGCATCAATAATTGATAAAACTGATTGAACAGATAAACCGTTTTATAAAAGTTAATAAACGAAATTATTTTTAAAATGTGAGTGGAATTATTTTATTCTAGGATAATAGATTTACGCGGGCAGGAACACGAGCAAAATCTATCACAATAGAAAAGCTCTGTCCATTGTATGTTTAAAACGGTCGATCCTTAGCATTAACGCATTAATGAATTAAAAACTTAATATAATTATTTATCAATTCTAAATTTCAACAATAAAATAAATTCCTCATAATAATCTGAAATCAGTTCGCAAAATGTGTTACAATATCACTCACGACCGTGGCCAATATGAAACTTCTTTCATTTTTGGACCGTAGAAACTTAGTTCGCAATTGGTTCCTTGTGGACAATTCACTCGGCCACGAACGCGCGCTATCTATTGACGCAATATAGTCTGTGACATCATTCGGTAGCATATCACAGACGCAACGGTGAGATTTGTATCGTCCATTCCACATCAAGTGCGGTTATTAACTCTCGAGAGCACTCTAGATAATGGAATTGGCTCAAAATGCACTACAATTCGTCATGAACAAAATATGATAAGCATATAACTATTGACCTTCTATACATTGATATAAAGTTTTCCATTTTTGTTAAACAAACAAATCGGACCTTAACAAACAGAGAATCGTTTTCTTACATCGTTTCACAATGGAATTGAAAATCAACTGTTTTATGGAAAGTCATGAGAATTTATCTACAATGCATTGCAATCTTAGAGATAGAAGAAGAAAAAATATATTTCAAATATTAATCGGTTAAAATAAGATAACATAATGATGAAGATATTTCATGATGGAGGGTTCAGTGTAGTCGATATCCCGTCTTTCTTAGTAGATGATGCATTACACCTTGCATTATAAAAGCGTGAGTCTACATTCGGAAATAGTTAACTGCTTTTATAATAGGTACTTAAATATTTAATTTATATATCTAGTAGTGAAATTACGTGATTTTTACTCTAATCTCAGATTTCTTGCAGATCTTTTAAAATGTTCTCCATGGATACTACATTTTTTAAGAGGTAATGCGAGTAAATCAAACACTTAACGGCATGTTGACAAGATAACCATTGCATATCAACATCCACAATATCAAATTAGTATAATCCCAGCAAAACTACGGATGTCAGTCATATGTATTCTAACGACATAGCCGTAAAAACTTTACGTGTTATCCAACTCTCTCGGGGTTAAATGCAAAATTGCGTAGATAAAACAATTTACCCTTCAGTTTCTTAACGTATTTACAAAGTTCGTCGTATAGGACCATGTGAGCGAATTGCGTCTGAAATATAAAGTTTTTAATGTCTGTAACAAGTGTTGTGTTGCGGCGCCATATAATTGCAGAGCTCGATAAAAAATGATTTATTCAGGAAACTTAACAATGTCTAATAACAGTTATTTTCAGTGGACGGGATTATTTACTTTGACCAGTTATTCTATAATTTTTATATAAACTTTAATGGGATACCAGTAACCGTTCCAACAAAAAGCACATTCAAAATAATGTCTCTAAATAGTCTTTTTTTTGTAATAATATTGTAACTCGTAGTTATAATAAAAACGCTTCCTTAACAGATTTGTAGGATGTCCGAATAAGATACTGAATAAATAAATTTTATAGTGTAGATATGATTTCAAATAGAAATCAAAGGTGTATTTCAACTTACTTCTTATCTGGTATTACTTTCTTAAAATTCTTGTTCTTACTAATATTATAATTTCAAATGTGTGTAAATAATATTGGATATGTTTTGTAAATGAACACAGAGGCAGCTGAATGGATTTTGATGAAATTTGCCACACGGAGAGACTGACTTGGATTAACACATACGTTTTGTCCCGATAATTTTCTTTCATGTTATTTTTTTTATAAATGGCGCTGGCGTCGTACAGGTGGTTTAGATTTGTAGTAGTAAAGGCTTTTCACGCGGGAAAAGCCGCGAACAGCACCTAGTAACAAGGAAAAAGTAACAATCATAGTTAACACTAAGCAGCGAGTACTTTCACACTAATCGCAACTACAGTTAAGGTTTATTCCTATTTCGAGCTTCAACAAAATCATTAGTGTAGCTCTCATTAAACTCTGAGTTGCCATTAGCAACTCGGATAAATGGTACTGCGAATAAAGAATACAATTCCTCTCTTACTAAAGATGATGAGTCCGTGCTTCGCATATAAAACGTCTATCAACAGCTTGATAATAAAATATCGCCGATGTAGCATGTAAATTAAGTTATACTGAATTATGAAATACGAAATTGGCGGTGAGAAAAATGTATTAATTAAATTCCTTATATTAGAAGCTTACAGCTTTAGGCTTATATTATTCAGGAGACGGGAGTCTCATGCCGAAAGATACTATTGAAAGAAAATGCTTTTAATTTTTAGCAGTATAAACAATGATTAAAATCCATAAATGCGTTTAAAGTCGCAAAAATAACATTTATAAATATAATATTTGCACACATAGATCTTATCACACACTAACACTACTAATACACAGAAATGTTGGGTATACGGATATGCAAGACCTTCGGTCCCATAAAATTCGGACATACAATTTATCACACAAACATTTGCCTCGAAACTGCAGGGATTCTATATGCAGTGTCACTCTTAACACAGACTATTGTCCAATATACCATCGAAACTGTCTATGGGGCTTAAAAAACAAACTACGTGGCCTAGTAAGCAAGTAATGCCAAATGAGTACCTAGCGTCCTGTTCAACTAAAATCCGATATACAAATTGTTGTTCCTGCTTGGATGCTGTGGCAATGAGACATTGAAGTTGCCTTAACCTTAACAATATTATGAATGTAATTGTTACAAGTTCTTCGGAGGCTCAATGTCGTTCCCCGTACATATCGCCTTTCCTCATTTTTGAAGTTCAGTAACGCTCTGCCAATCGGTAATTATTGTTCAGGATATGTGGGCGTTCTCAGACAGCGGTGATAATTCACCGACAGATGGTCCGCCCTCTCATATATTTACATTTCAATAAAAAAAATGATTTTGTTTTGGCCGAACCTTTTTAAATGCACTGAGACCAGACATCATTCCAATATCTGCATGGGACTTTGGTAAAATATTATTTAATTACTAATATATTAAAGAACGAACAGTCTTTAAATAAAACTTAATAACGCGGCGAATATCCTAATAACGTGGAACATTGTCGTTCTGCAGAATTTATTGGCCGTTATAGTTATATGAGTTCGCGATTTGCACATACTTTAGGTTTACAGCAAGTACATATAGCTGTATCAAAAAAATGTATTCGTACATAATGTGTTTATAAATACAAGCGTGAGATATTTGATTGAAAACTTCTTGAATTCTAATTCGTTTATGTTAAATATCTAATTATTTAATGCAAACTCGTTAACAGTTTAAAACGCACTGACTTTTTTATTGTGACAGGTATATATATCAGTTTATTAAAATTATTCTGAATCCAACATTACGTATGAGTGATGTGACCCTTTTTAATGGTCGCCAGAATAATGCTGGCCAGCAATATTGAATCTCCTGGCTGACCCTGGAGCGCAACTCTTTGAAACACTACAGCGTGTTCATCATGTCCAATGGATAACACGTTAACATACCTTTAATGTATCAGGCAACTGTCAATGCGATACTATTCTATTATAAATGCGGAAGTTTTGATGTTTGAACTCTGTCAAGTCAGAACCGTTGAACGGATTTGGATGAAATTTGGCACTGAGATACATTATTATAGTCTGAAATAGCATAAAGGCTACTTTTTATCCTAGGAAAATATATTTACTTGCGATCAGAACCTCATCCGCACCAAAAAGGCATGGTTAGTCGTAAAAGTGGTAATAAATCACTTAACATTAAACAAATGAATTCGCAAGTCTTTAAACCGGTCATCATAGTTAACCATTAAAAAAAGAACACATTTATATTGAAGCACTTCCAAATATAATCTGTTCATTAATTTGGTCATTTAATAAACTCCACGTTATCGATAAAGACTGAAACAAATGAACAATGCATTCCTGAAAGCCAAATTAATATCGAAAGCATTGAATGACTGAAAACAGCAATAGTCTGTTTTAAAGCAAAACGAATATGAAATTGATATAACAGCGAAACATTATTAAATTTATTCAATTAAGTATAAGTAATCACTGACTACGGAAATGTGTGGTACTCGTATATGTACTACCTACATTATAGAATTATATATGTATATCTGTTTAAAAAATAATTTGTTGCCGTACATACCGTATATAATACATTTGTATATCTATACGTAATATATCGTTGTATACAAGATGCCATCGAAAATGTTCTAAAATATAAACTTTGTAGAGCAAAAGAATAGAAAGGCAAGCTTTTTGTCACCCAGACCATGTAGAAATAATTGAAGATCAAAGAAAATTTATCACTATCAGAAAATTATATACCTAATTTCACATTATGACTATAGCAAAATACCACTTCACCTCCATTGTTTCAGAATTAAGTTTCAAAGTTGCTTGCCTTATACACTTTGTTAAGTTCCGTAACTGTTTTAATATGCACATACCTTCCTGTTTGTGTCGCTGCCAAAGCAAGAATGTTATAAAGCAACTAGTGACTACTAACTGCGCAGCCGCCCAGCCATTTGCCATATTAATTGGCACGTGCCATATTTCCGCTAATTGTTAAACAATTTTAATGATTATTTATTTGATTTTCATAATTTAATAAAAAAACTTAAACTTTACCCATAATCAAGAATCAATTTTATTAGAAATCATAAAATTACCAAAGCATACCTTAGCGCAGGGTCGTGGTTCATGGAAGGATCTTGGGGAGGCATTTGTCCAACATTAGGACATTATAGGTTGATACAATACAATTCAAAATGACCAAAAATCATAACGTACCAAATTATGATTGTTTTTTTTTTAACTTTGATTATTGTATTGTATATTTATAGATTTTTTTTTTACTGTGATTATTGAAGATCTCTAGTAATAGGTACGTATGGAACGTACGTACGTATGGTATGGAAGCTACATAACGACCCACCACTGTTCTTAATTTTCACCCTTTTTTCGAAATAAGTAGTCGAGCATTTCATGATGAAATTAATTATGATAAATTTTTGACTTCAGGCATTTCGGTTAACACACTAACACCTATAATAAGAAAGTTTGACAATGACTAATCCACATTATTTCAAACACTTCTACAGTTTATACAAAACTTTTCCGCCTAATTATTATATATTGTGAGCTTTTGTTCTAGTTAATTAGTCATTTACAATATATATGAGTGTGTGTACCTTCATTGTAAGCTACGAAATGTAAGGTTCGAATTTAACATTATTTTTGAGTTAGGCATAATGTTTCAAAAACTAAATTCTATATTTAATTCTACGGTATTTTATTGTGTTGCGATATAACTAAATATGGAAATCATACTTTAAAAAGAGACATAGTATGCCTGACAATTTATGAAAAACTAATGGAGGCATCTGTTAATTTGATGCTTATTTTTTAATTACGGTGAAATAACACTTCTCTAGTAGTAGTGTCGTTAAAAAAGGATACAAGTTTCACTTATACCCCAAGGAGGTTTAAATAGGACATTAGAATATCAAATTTGTAATTTCATAGTAATATTATAGCCATTATTATCCTTATATTGTGTGACGCACTCATTAAATCACCCATGACTTAGTTTGTATATCTAAGCAAAAACCATTTCTACATTAGATAAAGTATTCGTATATTATAACCATTTAAATTCAATCCTTTTTAGCATTATTTTGGGATTTAGAATTTATAGAAAATTTGCCTATAATAATAGATTTACATAACCACATTATAATGTATTGTCTCCTCTAACGATATAGTTTACCAATAAAATTGAAAAACGATAATTTATTTATTAATAATTATAAAAAATAACACTGCATACTCACATAAAAAATATGACTTCATATAAACATTTTTTACTAGCTTTTGCTCGCGGCTTCGCCCGGATGAAGGAGATTTCTGGGATAATTTTGTCGTTATATTATGACCAAATTACATAAAATCATTATAAATTGCAGCCTATGTGTTATTCTTATGTATAACCAATATTACTGTAAAGTTTCGAATCAGAATCCGTTACGTAGTTCTTTCGTGAAAGCGGTACAAACATGCATCCCTACATCCATCCTCACAAACTTTCACATTTATAATATTAGTACATACATACATACATAACATCACGAATTTTTCCCCGAAGGGGTATGCAGAGGCGCAACTAGGGCACCCACTTTTCGCCAAGTATGTTCCGTCCCATGATGTCATAGGGGGCGAGCCTATCGCCATATCGGGCACTAATTCCAGACTCCGGGCTGATACTGAGCAGAAAAACCCAAATATCATTTTGCCCGACCCGGGATTTGAACCCAGGACCTCAGAGCGCTATTGTACCGGACATGCAATACAACTACGCCACCGAGGCAGTCAATAATATTAGTAGGATTGATTTATTATTTACGAGAACTTAATGCTATCTATGCCCAGTATGGATCCTAAGATAACAGAATTGATAATCCTAGTATTACTTTAGCTGGCTGTATATTCTTAATGCCTTTGTGCACTGACACCGTACCTCTGAGTGATCTTATGTTACTCTCTTTAATCCGATCAACGTAAGTCGACTCGAGGTTTTCGGGGCTATGTTTATAATAATATTTGTCTCATGAGAACGCACGTTTTTCGCCCCTTTATCCCATAGGGGAATAAATGAAATCTGTCTCAACTGAAATGGCCATTTAAACCTATTTTACATATTAGTTTCTGGAGAATACTCGCCCTTATATACTTACCTTTAGCGGGACGGATGCAACACGTTATTACATTTCATGTCTATAATCGGATGATAGAAATTGGAAGGATATATCAGTTCATACTTGATATTCTTCCTACGTGTTTTAATATTATTAAAGGATTTGTTTTAATTATCGTTCAAATACTCATAATGTTCAATAATAAAGGTACAATAGTATACTGTAAGACATTTTATAATACTATTGAATCCATAAAGTAAAAAGTTTAAAATAACTAATTTCAAGGTTTCCTAGAAAATGTTATTGTGAAAATATAATGACAGAAAATACTTTATATCTATTCATCAAACTCAATACTGTTAAACAATTTTAAAATAGATGCAAAATGTACAGTTAAATGCGGAAACGAATACCATAGAAATGTTGTACGGCGCAAAACAAGCAAAAAGAAAACAGCACTGTTTCCGACACAATGCACCGCCGCTGTCAATAGCCAGTGCATCTCTACATAAAAGGTCATATTATAATATGCATAGGTCCTCTAGGTGCCCTGTATAAATGAATATTTATGTGCGGAGAGTTCAAACACATGAGTAATAGACCCTTTGCTGTACCCAGGAACTACGGCACAAGAGGAGTTGATTAAAATTTAAAATCGCACGTACGGTCTGAAATTAAATTGGGGTGAATATTTTTAAGGAAATCAACAAGTTTTAAGTGAAGCGGCTATTGGTACATAGAGAATTACAGATGCCCATAGTTATATAGAGAATAGAGATATGTCAAGAAAACATCAAATTCATGAAATTTTATTATATCAACTATGGGAAGACTTCATCATGATCACAGATATTATAACACACTATGTAATAACAGCGTTTTTTTTCTCTGTTAAAAAAAATTCAAACAAAAATATTATTAACTACTTTAAAAAGACTGCATATACTTGGGTATGATTAATATGATTCTGTCATGCCGAGACCCAACCTCTAAACATTACTAGAGCAAAGATCACTAAAATTATAATTCAGCACCTGCATCCTGGATTGTCTTAGTTCAGTGGAACCCCAATTTCTGTTTATTCTGTATTTTTTATTTCAGAATTTTTAAAATAATAATGAAATCGGAGTTCATTAATATCAAAATATGTGTTAATTGCTTTTGATGCCATTAAGGGACGTGTCAAATTTATTTCAGACTTTTCTGAAAAGTACCACAAATTAATTAATTTTTTTTAGATTTTTTTTCTAAATTATTTAATTTTTTTGTGAAATGATAATAATTTTGATTTTCCAAAAAGTTTGATTGCACATAAAGGCTGTGTTACAATGACGCGATTGTCTCATATCTGGATATCTGTTGGCTGGGCGTCGGGCGCCCGCCCATCGCGCCCTCGCCACGGGTATATAAGCCGGCGGGCAGATGCCAGCCTCACAACGCACCACAACCACCGACCGACAACCGCTTCAAACCTTCGGCTCATCCAACACAGGTCTGTCACTAGTATTTATCGAAATATTTTTTTCTTCATATATTGTTCATTATTATTGCATATTTTATATTTTCTTTAAATATTTTCTCCCATTTTAATAGTGTTCGATAGTTTTGTAACTGTTCTGAGTGCTTAATATATTTAATATTATAATATAATTTTATGAAATTGTGTAGTCTGCGTGTTTTTGTAATTTTAATGATAAAAAGTTTGTATAAATGAAGTAAAATAATAATATAATTTCCTTGAATCAAAACACAATGAACTAAGTCCGCAATAACTGCTCTTTAAATTACTACAGAAAAATATTTACTCCAAGTCTTTTCAATCATTTAGTAAACAATTTTTTTACCTTTTAAAATATTACTTCCTATAATTATTTTAAAACGTCCATCACGCATAGGTCACATATCTCATCAGTGTGTACTTAATACGACATCAATAAGTTTATTAGTTTTCTTTCATATGATATCAATTCATATCCACATAAAATCTAAAGCAATACAAAACAACAGTGATCAACCGTTTCATAAACCGCGGTCTGCACCGAACTTCTCCACTCATATGTTCTTTATTTTTCTGAATTTATTAGGTTTATACGCTTACTTTTTGCAATATTTGAACTTATTCCGTACCGTCATTGGTTTAACTAAAAGTGAATCTGCTATATATTGTCTCTTTATACATAATAAACATTAGAAGTAATTACTCCCACGTGCATGTGCCTCTTAATATTTATTCATTTTCAATATTTATTCCGTCTTAAGAATTATTTCTATATTTAGATTAAAAATTGGTTTAACCCAATCATGGCTCCTCATTACTTGCACGTGTAACATACTTTTATATATATTCGCTCTGGTTCCCATTGCTTTCCAATAATAACACCATAATAATATTTAATTTGTTAGCTATTTATAAATTCATCAGTACGTTGTGGCATTTATTTCCATAATTCATACTAGTATAAATCTGCCGTGGTAATTGAAAGGAAGTAAGTCAAAAGCGGCGATTTTTTTATAACTGATTGGGATGTACGTTAAATAAAATTCTTCATGTGTAGGTTTGATACATCTATGTAAATTATAAACGCATTTTCTTGGTTGATAAACAGCAGTAGCAACGATAAGATAATCTAGTTAACCATGTAATAAAGCAGAACCGCCTTTTCTGACTTACTGCCCTTTCGATTACCACGGCAGAAATAATATTGAACAAAATAAATTATATAATATTTTTTTACATAGCATTTTTTTAATAAGAATCTTAGGCGAAATAAAAGTTTAGATATTCTGCTAATTTGATATTCTTTAATAAATTTTTTAATTCATTCTGGTTATTTCGCTTCGCAAGGAATACAACAACTTTATTATTCACTATTTATTTTCCGAATTCTAGTCGGCGCTCGTGTAACCTACTCATCTATAATTAATGTTTATAGCCAAGATAAAATTCGTGGGTACTTTTAAAGTAAACTAAGTCCTTTTCAAACAACCTTCGTCAGCCTGCTAAGTAGAATCAGTGACTTACATAGCATCAACGCGTTTTGAAAATTCAAATAGTTCTTTCTTTTTCAAGCTTAAAATTTCAACCAAACCAGTAAATTTTGTACGTTGAATAAGTCGTAGCAAGTTTCATAATATGTGTACTGTAATATATATATACCAGGAATATATCATAAAATATCGAAATCATATTTTTGAATTAGAGTTAAAAAACAATAACTCCGTTTAGTGTGCATAATATCTACATTAAAATTACAATATAAGTATATATAATAGTTCCTTGTGTAACTATTATAAAATAAACATCAAATAAAATATTATCAATGCGTAACGAAATCTAAAATACCTGCACCTTCTATTTTAAACTTTATTGCTTAAGTTTGAAACCGGAGCGGCGCCTTCGTGGCCGAATAACGTAAAAGAACAAATTATTATAGTAATTGTACACGATGTGGGTAGAATTTAACAGTTGTTGGCGAAACGACGCGGCTGTCATTTCTTTCCGACTTTCCATTCACGCAAACGTAGCAACAAAGTTCTACGACAATACTACGAGACTACGAAAGTTGTTTGTTAAGGACGCGTTGATATCTTCCCAAAACAAAATATTAATATTTAAATTTTGGATAGAATTTTTTAACCGATTTCACACACAACATCACGCATTTTATCCCCGAAGGGGTATGCAGAGGCGCAACCATGGCACCCACTTTTCGCCAAGTGTGTTCCGTCCCATGATGTGATAGGGGGCGAGCCTATCGCCATATCAGGCACAAATTCCAGACTCCGGGCTGAATACTGAGCAGAAAAACCCAAATATCACTTTGCCCGACCTGGGATACGAACCCAGGACCTCAGAGCGCTGCCGTACCGCGCATGCAGTACAACTACGCCACCGAGGCAGTCGATTAAACCGATTTCATTTGTTTATAAATTTATTATTCATTATAACTTGTTGCTCTCGGAGTCTTTTCTAGGAATCCAAGATTGTGAAGATAATATGCATCCCGTCACTTAGAGCGTCCAAGCTTTTATGCGATGTGCATTGTTTTTAAAGAGTCCATTTGTGTGGAAAATAATACGTTCACATTATGCATTATACCGTTCCATTTCCTCTTGTCATTTAACTTGTCCCACGCTGAAATTGATGTATTTTATTAATACGCAATAGCAAAACAACAGTACAATCATAGTGTGAAAATAGAAAGGATTTTAAAAAATCGATTAAATAAAAACTTCATATAAGAAAAACATACGCACAATAACATCCAGTAGACTTTTACATAGACGCTTAGTTGATTTTTGTCATTTCATAAAGAAATACATAAAATCTAAATATCAAACTTGTGAAAAAAGAAGTAACGTGTAAATTCGGTTCAATATTTAAATGATGCTATAACTTGTGTATTCTACTATCACCCGGTATTTCCTATTTTAGAGTGTCCTCCAAGAAATGTGTTTATAACATGTAATCGCATTCACGAACAACTTTTTCTCAAATTCCTATATCGGAATTGCATTACATCATACAATTTAGTTCCGCATGTTCTCAATCCTTTAACGCAATAAAATATGCATGAAATATGTGAATGATATTGAAATATTCTCAAGGCTAACGTTTATTGCCCCATATAGTGATACGCATCTCGATGCAATATCAGATTATTGCATTTGACGACGCCAATGTGAATAATTAACTTTATACGTCACACTTTATGGGGCGTTGCATTCGCGAAATGTTCATTGGGTACGGTTTCTATAATAGGGCATTTTTCATATTACTATTTAAAAATATTTGTTAACTACACAAATATTCTTTGTTCAAACTATTATAAGCTTCGTTTTATTGAATATTATGTCAATGAAATGTTATTATAAGTTACTATATATATTAAAATAGTCTGAAACTAATCCATACTTCATAAAATATCCATGCTTTATACGTATGTTACCGACTCAATATCAGTAATATAAGTATGAAGCATGGATTCGTGCGTTTACACGGCACACTATTTAATATTTCATGAACCGTCTACAAAGTATTTGTAATATAAAATTTGTTACGTGCTTAAATAGATTTTGTATAACTTAACAACCAGGAATGAAATCAAATCCTCGATGAATAAAAAATTATCATATCGAGTTCTAGTGAAGCGGTTGAAATATTCCGGTACAATGGAACGGTCGACTTTCATAAAGTTTCGATTCATTGTAACTTAGAATAATCATTTCTTTCGTTTTAATTATTTTACTATAAGTAATATTGAATAATCATTTACATTATTTTATTTTGTACTAAGCAATGCTCGTGGTTTCGTTCGCGTGAAAGAGTGTTCCAGGAATAAACATTCCATTGTGTACTTTTTCACGATAGCGAATTTATATTTATTTTATTTATATTGCCTTTATGTTAATCCAGGACTTGGTCAAAGACAAATATCTTTACTTACTGTTGTATTTATAACGTCTCGTAAGAAATTATCGCAATGGGTTCGATTCCCGTATTCAGAAGGAATAAGCATGACGTAAATCGAATACACTAGTTGCACCTCTGTTTACCCCATAAAAGGCGTGAATGTATATGAGAATATTATGGTTTAGATTTCAACATGAGAGGTGCAGGCGGACTACTGGCACTGGCCGTCGCGACGTTACTCGTCTGCTGCAGCGCCGACCCTCACCAGGTTAGTGTCTTGACGATACCGCTTATTATTTCTTCACTATCCATTAATGTTCGTCTCTACTGTAGAATCCTCGTCCTTGTATATATTAAATAGATCGATCAATGGTCCATTTCATAACTGTTTTCGTCCATATTAATAATCACTCACATGAAGTCCATTGCTTAACATAATCCTCCCCAAAAAAAATCGAACGGAGCTGTATTTTTACTTCACTGTCTAAAATTTAACGACCCATTTTTCAATTGTGCAACTTACCAAAGTCCAATATTAAAAATGTACACCCCATAGTACGCGGTTCTTATACTCGTAATTGATATGATATTAGAAATAACACTGGCTAGTTTCTAAAATATATATATAAGGTACTTTTGGGACCAATAAAAAAAGTAAAAAAAGTATAAAGAAGAAATTCCTTCCGTTCAACCAATTTAAACAAATTGAATTCTTCAATTTATTGTGTCATTTGATGCGACATCGAGCGTTCCGGATGAGACGTCGTTTTTCAAAATAACATCGGCAGCGGTATATTAATTAGTTTCAGAAATTGAGTCATTTCGTACGATGACGAAAACAAATACTCTAATAACATTTTAAGCTTCCAATCAGTCGCTAATCAGTGGGGTTTACTTAATGAATTTTCATTTAATAAAATAATTGAAATTGATATCGAATGGACGAGGAAACCGAAGTGTTCCATGTTAAATATAAAGTTTCTGCGTAAAGCTTCAGCAAATGCTACGGAAATACCAAGCGAAAGTATCTTACTTTGATTGAAATTTCCGAAGCAATTTCTAACGTAAGCAAACAAAATGTATTTCATAAAATGTCTCATTTGATATTTTAATTTGTAATGAAACAGCTTTTTAAACCTCGTAATGACTACTGTTTCAGTCAAATATGGTTTCAAAGCCTATTTGTTTTACAAAGAGAATTTACATATGAAATATCGGATTATTTAAATAATTCAATTCAACAAATTTAACATACATTCAACTATGTCCTAAATAGTTCACATGAAAGTACCTCAAAGGCTTCAAAAGGATCACTACTACTAAAGACAAATAAAACTGAGAGTTAAACTAAATATATGATTAATTCAATATAAGGTATTGTTTTCAAAAGGTTCATTAACATAAGCGTTTCAAATTCAAAACCAATGTTTGTCTATTTATTTATTTATTTATTTTTACTAGCAGACTCGCGTGGTCAAAGTCTAATCTCAACTCATATTTTTTTTAGTTTGAACATGACTGTGGTTCTGCTTACATTTCCTATATGAATTTTGATTATGCCAAATTATACTCGTCCGTGTCTCTAGTGTGCTTAAAAATGCTACACTTCGCTTATTTATATAGAGATAAGTCTGAGCGACGAGACGAGCAAGTCTCTAACCTGTCAGCAAAGATCTCAACTGTCCGAAAACATAAAGCTATAAAGAACGTAGAATTACAAAGTATTACACAACGTAGAATAGTTGATGCTATGCCAAACTTGTTAACTAGAAAGCATCTCGTTCAGTACGTTTAAACTAAATAACAAAAAAGAACTTCAAATTAACAGATGATTATTTAAACAGGAACAAGATGTGAGCGCCGGCGAACACAATTCAGGAGAACGTTTCGACGTTAACGGTAAGCTTTATGTGATTTTAAACTCTATGTAACATATTCTTACACAATGTTTCGATTCTTCGCGCACCGAATGCCTCACAGTGAAAGCCAGCACGTATAATTGTATACAAAATAACCAAGTGTAAGAACGGCACTGAAAGAAACACGATCTCTATTGGATTTCTTATCTTTCCGATGTGACGTGAAGAATTTACATGATCTGATAAGTTGAATAAAGAAGTGCGCTACACAATCCAATGCCGATCGTGTTTGTAAAGAATAAAATTGTTAATTTAATATGTAAATATGAGCAAGTTTACGACACCTCGCACCGTCTACTCACAGTCTGTGACACAAGCACAACGTAACCTAACTCCTTTGCACGTTCACACATCCACACTTTGAATAATTAAAACTAATTTGCACTTATCCCTCAAACTATGCATTTGTTCACATTCACGGTTTTATGGTGATGGTTCTACGCACATTCACCAAATACGCCCCTGCACAACGTCTCACAACGCTTGTTTGTACTCAATGTGCATCCGTCACTTATGGTGAGTACTATTTTCTTTAAACGCACTTTATTTATTTACTATTATGATAAGGAAATATAAACAACGACTTGAAATAATTATACATGATTGCTTTCAGAATTGAGACAGAGAGAAGAATTAGAAAACTTCCTGCGTTTCCTTACACAATATGAAAATAAATATGACGACCATGGCTCATTGAGGAATTTAAATGGAATCGGAGGAACCTCTCTCATTGGCAGAAACCTTAATGGTATTGGAGGAACTTCTTTGCTGGGAAGGAACTTAAATGGTATTGGTGGATCTTCGCTTCTGGGCAGAAGTTTGTACTCCTCGCAGGGGAGATCCGGTATTAGCTACAAGAACTTGAATGGAATCGGAGGAACTAGTCTTCTCGGAAGAAACTTGAATGGTATCGGCGGCACATCTCTTTTGGGAAGAGATGTCAGTGCTGACAAAGTTGAATACGCCCGTTTTATTGATTCCCTAGGGGGTGGAAACTTCGTGCGCAATTTGGACTCTCTTGGCGGTAGCAATTTCGTAAGAAATCTTGATTCCCTCGGCGGGGCAAACTTAGTTAAGAAAAACCTTGATCAACTCGGCGGACCGAACCTGGTCAAACGAAATCTAGATTCCTTGGGCGGTAGCAACTTTGTACGAAACTTGGACTCTCTCGGAGGAGGCAACTTTGTCCGCGAATTAGATTCCATAGGAGGCGCTAACCTTGTATAAAGTCGGTATGAAAGTAATTGTCATGATGTTTCTAACATTTCCACTCTCGTACAACGCATTCAATGTGATACTTCTATATAGTTTTATTTATTGAGATTAGTTATGTGGCCATTAGATGTTGATGTTATAGAAATAAATATCTTGCAACCCCAAATAGTGTTTCAATACTTTAAATTGATAGTGTTAGTACAAAATCGTGTGAAATTTGATTCAGGTAAGAAGAGAGAAAGGTAAAATAAATTTGGTCTTTGTCATATTTTTGTGGTAATATATATGTGTATTTCATATTGTGTAATTGTTTGACGGTTATGTGAATAGGTCATAAGATTCGGTCCCTGGACCCGCTCGGCGGCAACAACTTGGTGCGAGACGTCAGAGAAGTGAAACACTCCGCTTACTTCCCTTACATGTTCAGACGCTATGACTACATCAGGTATTAACAAAATTAATTATTTGCCTAACAATAAATATTATTTTTATGACTACAATACATCACAATTTGATAGACTGGCCATTGTCCGTATTTATATTAATTGTACATTCTTTGTTTGAATGGTAGACTATATAATTTTTTTATTTGTCCAACCATATTTACATAAACATAGTAAGCCATTTTCCATTCATATTACTAATGTAGAATATATACCGTATATTACCTTCACTTGATCTAACAATGCCGTCAAATTGAAGTCCAACTAAAGATCTTTCATTTTTAGTTTAAGTCTATTTTGAGATGCTTTAAATAACCTATCAATGGTAGTTACCTATCAGGGGGTAGTCAATAACGAAATTACTCGAAACCCCGGGGCGCTGCATATGACGTCCTAGCAAAGGTTGCATGTTTCATTTTGATTAGACTAACATATTATAATATCAAACTTCAAATAATGACAAGACATGGTAAACATATCAAATGTATTTTATTTTACTCATTTTAATGTTCTAATGTATATATGCCAGTGGCAAAGCGTTCATACAACTTGATTCGTACCGGCTTCCCTTTTAGGTTTATTTACGTTTGTCTTAGTTTTTGTTTTCTGTTGAATCGGCCGCGATATATTACCTAAGGCATTTCTTTTTGCCTCGGGTTACCTTTTGAAATATTTCACGCTTCGCCACTAATATATACTTACATTATCCCGTCAATATTACTACAACAAAAGTCAACGAAGATATGATGAACTTGCACCTAGTATGACCCTAATTTACCGATGATACTGTCATTTCAAACACGTTTTTTGCCATTAGCCCGTACGGCAAGCGCGAGCCGTGGCCCATGGCGCCCGTCGAGTACAGCGGATATTACGGAGATGGATTCCCCAAGCGCAATTTCGATGAAATTGATCGGTAAGTTTTGCCTGCTCTTGAATGGTCTTACCCCTTACTAGATGGGACTTAACAACGCTCATTAACATAGCGAACGAAATGTGTTTCACCTCTGTTTATCTCTAAAACGAACAAGGCGTAATACTATGTATGAATTGGATGACCATATTATAGTAATTTTTAGCATTTATTATTGTATGAACCAGTCGATATAAAGTATTTTGAAGATGTATAACTAAGTTTATAGATTAGATTCTATTTTCGATAATAATTAGTTATGGTTTTTTTTTTAGTCAAAACAAAAAGTTTCACAATCTAAAAACATCCTTTTTGGAAGTCCGATTCCTTCCGATTCCCGAGCCTTTTGATGACACTTATGTACTAATTAGTAATTACATTATGTTAATCAGTAACGATGTGTCTACAGAGCGGGTAGATTCGCACTTGTTTCGTGTAATCTCTTATTTCGGTAGGTATAACAATTACATTAGCGTAATTAACACAAATAGATTTCATCCAGACATTTTCAACCATCGACGAGTGTATTAAGCAATAAATATGGTTCAACGGGAACTACTACCAATGCCTAGTGAACACACCTCTGCTGTGACATTGAAAACATGCGAGGCCTTTTAGAACAAAAATAATGGTTTTGCGCACACATAAATATAGTTTTGTGCTCTCAGTAAATAGAATTCGTATTATATCCCAAATATTGTAATGAAAGTAACATTCTAAATGTAATAATAACTAATAGTATCAATTAGTTCGTAAACAAGGATAACAGAAAGTTTCAAACACCGCGTAATAAATTGTGATTACCGCGGGTGCGAATCATGTTCTATTTATATTAAATATAAAGTTTCATTTACAATATAGCCAGTCTATTTGTAATTGGTATACAAACTCCTTTGTATACAACTACCAACTACCTCCGTGTTGTAGTTTACTTTGAATCGTCTAAACTCGTTATAAATGTAAATACTAATTTGATTTATCTAAATGTTAACCGATGTTGTCTAACTGTATATCATTAATCATTATATTAAGCCATCCTCTGTAGTATACCAATGTAACATACTTATGTTGAAAGAAAAGTGATCCATCAGAGTTTGTATCGTATCGAATGAATATGCTACCTAATACTTCACGTATTTGAAAGACGAATAGTTATTAATACTACATAGCACTCATTTATCAATTTAGAAACATTATTTCATTAAATAGAAATCATTTAAAATTCACACGAATGTTTTAATCTCACAGAAACGATTACCGTATATGTGGGAATCACGAAATGCCAGATATTTGGTCCTATATTGAAACTCGATAATCGTGACGCTAACATTATGGGAATGACATATACTGATGCACTTTCGTTGAGATACTTATGTCATTAAATTTAAATATCGAAATCATTGACGTATATATTCTATAGACACGAACGTCCATATAATTATTTGTTCAACATCTAAACTAAAATGACTTTAAAAAGGCTTTTACTTATTTGACTAATATTTTTAATGCACATCCAGGTTTGCACTTAGACTCGCGTTTTCATATTATGAGCGCCACTCCGTACATAACCACAAGCATCAATATTGACACCATACTAAAATCAGTTTGAATGGATAACAGTTCAATTCAGTTGAACACAGTTAATGTTCGGAACGCCAAGTCTAGTACATAGTGCATATATATCGATGATCGAAGGTATGTTGGCTACGGCCTCTGGTGTGTTGTTGCAGCTCCAGCCTGAACACGTTCGTGAAGAAGCGCAACTTCGATGAGATCGACCGCTCGTCCATGCCGTTCCCGTACGCCACCAAACGGTTCTACCACCTGTACGGATCCAACTACCTTGACATTGACACCCCTGTGTAAGACGTGTTTCACGTCTCACTTCCTTTGTGTTCCATTATAATTTTTGAATTTCGTTAATGGTTCATTAATTTCATTGGAAATTATGTTGCTTATTTAATTTAGAATACAGAAATATAAATAGGCAACTATTAAATTAATTTTGCTTTGAAGCAAAGATATTATATTCGATTTTAATTGTCTCTGGTCCTAGAAATAGTTTCTTTTAATATGTATATAACTACCACTATTATTTTAGAATAGGTAACGAAGCAGTGCATTATTTCGAATGTTAATTAATCGAATATAGCCCATGTGGAACAATGTGTACCTAAAACAACATTGATATTTAACTGAGCCGAGTACGCTTATTGAGTTCATTTATTTTAAAATATAATTTCAAATTACTTTAAACGTACATTGATTTTGTTATTAACATTTTTTTCAAAAATCAACGTTTATATTTGAAGGGACTCACATTAATTTTATTTTCCAGCTCGAGCCTGGACAAGAAGAGATACAGACCTGACTACCCCATGGATGAGATCGACCTCTCTCACTTCCCCATTGGCTCCAAACGCTCCCAGGATTCTTACCCGCTGACTGTTTAAAATATCAACCAAACTGCAGCCACTTTAGACGATACCTCCAAGCTCCTTCAGCGTGACAAACGAAAATATTCTTGATTACGTCCTGATAACATAAGCCATTCTTGTTGTAATAAACAAAATGTTAGTATAAGTCGCTAATGTCTTTAACTCACATTTAAATTTGCTTAAATATCTAAATTTAGAAATATTGTAAATTTCTATAATTCCTAAATATCTATAGAATTAAGGAGGGAGAGGTTTAGAATTACCAAAGAAATATGATATTTACATTAAGATATTATATTAATAAATACGTACCTGTGCATTATGTTTCTCTATTATTATTATTCAAAATGATGGACTAATTTATACTCGTACATTATTTGAAATTTATTACGAACACAGTAAGAAATAAAGAATATGAATGTTCTTAACACATTTTTTTATTTTATTTGAGTCACTGGTGACTAGTATCTACCCCAGCGTAAAGTTTACACAATAGGCCTATATATACTAGTAAAATTTGCGTAGGTAGTATCGGAATCGTGAAACCTTGAGTACGTAATACTATTTTCGATCTTTGGCTTGAGCTTAAACGTTCATTAATTATAATGTGTTATGTGAAACAACATTACTTACATATTCATATTTGAACAGCCAGTTTTGTTTTGTTGTCAGTACTCGGTAGTACCCATAAAGTGAAAAATTTATATTATTTTTATTTCTTAACATTAATAACTTGAGAAATAATACATATTGGTTATGTATCTGACTACGATATATAAATAACTAACTATACATAATAAAACTAGACCGTATTAGTCTAATGTAATGCCTACATTTTAGATTTCTTGATCCTCTGGTCTTACAGTTGCTGTGTAGCATGTGGGGCTTAATAAAATGAATCAAGTAACTCATTAACTCTTCGCAACACTGAGTAGACTTACATGAGCCTGGCAAAAGGACAGCGTTTCCAGTTAATTCCTACTGGAGAGGGATAATTATTATCTAACTGAATAAGGCTTATAAAATCCTGCTGGATTTGGATTGTTGTTAAACTTTGTGGAGGGTTTCCTCCGTCAACAAATGCTGAATTATAATTACTTATACACTTTAAAATTTTATTCCTTAAAGGGACTACTAAATTATATTTAAAATTATATTTATAAATGATTTAAATGAAATACCTTAGGTCGCTTACTATTTTTCTTGACTGTCGTGTGTAATTATTAGTTACGCGATATTACAACTACAAGAAATTCATAAGATTACTTGTGACCCTGCCTAGAGTACCTATTAAAGTCATGAGAAAAATTTACACGAATTGGTACCGAACAGAGGAATTGAATTCCCTAGACATTCCGGGTAGTGTCCACAAGGCAAATACCTACATGTTAATTTTTAAGTTACTTTAATAAATTAAACCATATATTTGTCTCCATGAAAGCAAAAATTTAACGTAAGTTATTCTAACCATAAATGTAACATAAATAAATGTATGTTTTGAACAAAATTAATATTCATCATCATGATCAGGCGAAGTATGCCCACTGTCAAACATGGGCCTCCCCCAAAGATTTCCAGATCCCGACCACCTGCGAGTTTTATGGCATTTTATAATAAATATTAATAAAATTAAGTTTAATTTTATATACCCTAAGACCATTATGTACAAAGAATTTGCTAGAATATCGACATCATTCTTTCTGTCAGAAATACACTTAGACCCCCACCACATTTGCACTAAACTACAAAATGATCAAAAACACAGAAAAATAAAACCGGAATTATTGGCAAAAACATTTATTATTAATTGATAATTTTTGTCCCAATGTCAATGTAGAGACGAGATGTATGTGGTTTTATTAAATACCCTTATTAATAGATAACAATATAAATAAAAAAAATACATAAAATCTTTTAGGACTGACGCGAGCAGAAAAATAACAACTGTAAATATTAACTAGTACATGACCAAGTCCTAAGTTTTTAAATCCACTGAGTCATAAAAGAATCTGACAGGCAATATGCGAATCACATCAACGAAACGAAACAAAATTGAGGCGCGGTATATTATCATAGAAATGGACGATGAGCAGTAGCACTTTCAAGTAATTAAAGTTGGTCGTGGCCGAGCAGGCACAATCTACCTAAACAATCTGAAACTGTGACAAATAACTAGGCCGGGCCACATCAAAACAGTCGATTTTAAACTAAGCGCAAATGCGTATACACACTACAACTAGAGTACATAATACTCGTGTTATTTTGCAAATACGAGAACCAGAATACAATATAGGTACAATCGGCCAAGTTCACGCTCGACCACCCTAAGGGTGAAAATAACTTGGCAAATTTTTTTTACTACGTTTGGGAGGTGGGGCTTGGGATCAATTGCATAGATCGATATTAGTCGTTGGCCTGCTGGCTACTTGCAATGACATTACGTAACATAACCGAACCGCTGCTGAGTGTATAATAGAAAACGAAATTAAAATTGATGCGCGCACGTCTATGCTATGACGATAATTCCTATACTTGTAAGATGCATATCGTCGGCTTAAAGAACGTATTAACAAAAGTTTTATAGTTTGGAGACAATCGCGATTTACAGTGTTTTTATTGTTGAATTTTTGGCATTATCTATTAATAAATGAGAAACGACATTACGTTAGTTATTTTATATTATATTATGTGTGTGATTACCTTCTTTTTATGTTTTAACAAACCAAAGTTTATGTTGTATTCAAAAAATATTAATTTTAAACCAATGTCTGTCATATATTTTGTCACAACTGTATTTTGTAAGTAAATTATGATTAGCTACTTTTTTAAGCCGTTTTGTTTTAGTTTTTGGTCTCTTTAAACCCATAGTCTATAATTAATTTATTAAATAAATTTAATGGCTGCATATTATGATTGAATTTTGAATCGTAAAAATAAAACAGTTCAGTTTATTCAATTCGTTCAGTTTATTCGATTCATATTATAATCATAAATCATAGTTAATAGATTTCATTATTTGAATTATTATGTTGTTTAATTTCAAAAACTTAGACGATAACATTTTATTCCAATCTCTGTATTTACAAATATGTAATATTGACCTAAAATAATTAGCTTCTTGGAGATACTGATTTTTTTTAAATTTCCTCATAATGATCTATTTTTATCTTAAATATGAATAGTTTTTTAGTTAATAACGAAATACCTTTTTTCCATCCAAATTTGAACTAGTTAACTTTTTGAAGTAGTTAATTGGACTATTTATCGGTATGCAACGATTATTATTTATTGAATTTCAGGCGAGTTTAAAGATTTTATGTGTAGGCGGTAATTTGCTTTTATTAGAGTAATTTTGAAAGGCCAACATTTTTATTGCTGCAGATGTTGTTTGAAAAATATAAATATTTCACATAAAAATGGTTTGTTAAAAAGCGCATTTTTATGAATGTTTGTATTGACGCCGGTTTTACGTGGACGCATTTATCGTTAAACTGAGTATATTGTTATGCTATTGAATTTAGAGGCATTTAAAGATTATAAGTTGATTGATGATGCGTTGATTTGAATTCTTATTTCAGTAATATTTGCAAGGCTAACATTTTATTGCTGCACATGTCCACTTTGTAAACTTTAGTTACTTTATTTAGCCAATTATTTAGTTTTCGCTCAGTTAAAACTCAAAGCCTATAATCAATTTACAGTTATTGAATTTATTATTGGATTTAATAGCTGCATATTATGATTGAATTTTTAAATTGTAAAATTTACTTAAATAGTTCAGTTTATTTAATTTTTCAATCGATAATGATTGATAACAATTATTTATGATTATGTGAATACATAATCATAAATCATTGTTATTCATTTCATTATTAGAAATTGATATTTTTCTCCAAATTCTTTATGCTTTTTGAACATTTTATTTACTTTTAAAGGACATGTCCGCTTTTTGTTTGGGCGCTGGTTTTTTGTTTCGAATAAATTCCAACCAACCTCAAACTTATTGAATAATAATGTGCCAAAAATTTGTAACTTGGAGTCATTACAATAATAATTTTAGAGCCTTCATTTATAAGAAAAATAAGAAAGAAATGTCATGGCTGAGTAATTCATACAAATCATTCCACGATTCGTCAAAAGATATAATTACCTGTTTTTTTGACATAAGTAAGTATTATTATTATCATTTGCGGATATAAAGGGAAAATTTAAAAAAATAAGAAAATTAGACAAACATGTTATTCGCAGTAATTATTTTCAGAGATAACTAAACAAGATTTTTGATTACTTAACTTTGGGATGCCTTCCAAATGTAATGACGTTTATATTTGCAAAGGGTTCATTTTAAGTGTAATATTTAAATTAAATAAAATTTTTAAAATCTCACAATCAAATCTTTCAAATAAAATGATTTATTTCAATAGGCTCGTTTTGTGAACCAGTCGATGAGGCTCACGCACACATCGCTACGCTATATATTATCGAAAGTTAAAATAGAATATAGCAGATAATATATTTGCAATAGCAACAAATAATGAGATACACAAGTAAAATGAAATTTCGTAGAAAGGCCATGTAAAAAAAAACACATTTTTTGTTACTTCAGTGATATGATTTATTTGTATTCATTACAAGTTTGACACGCTGAGCAGGCAGGTTGAGTTGAGGGTGCGCACTGGATCAGCCAGCGATGGAGCTCTCATCCGCATCCTAGTGTATGCATCGAGAGACGGTGGTTCTCTGTAATACAATTAAATTATATATTAATTACTAAAATCTATTATTATAATAATATTTTAACGTAATGACTACAGTGCCAACACAATAAAATTTATATGGGAGCAGAACGCCTGTGCGGTCGACACAAAATACGTGGGTTAAGTACGAAATAATCCATATTAAGTAAAAAAATCTGATCTATTTTCCATAATTGCACACATTTTATTGAGATAAAAATCCCAAATTGCATTTAATCGGATTGTAATTCTACTTTAATTTAAGTGCTACATATTATGTTGTTATAAAAGAAACAATAATAACAGAAACCTCTGGGTAGAACTTAAACGTCTATAAACGGATCTTACAAATGCGCCGACATAGTTGATTACTCTAGTAAGAAATCATAACACCACTACTTAAAATCTTTAAACTCATCTAAATTCAATAAAGAATGGATGCCGCTTTCCGATAAAGGCGTCGACGTGGAACGGGGTTAATAAAAACATAAAAATTTCGTGCTCTAACAAAGACCCTTTTTTATGTGGAATATTTACACTTTTAAACTGCACATGTGCAGCAATAAAAGTGTTGGCCTTGCAATATTACTGTAATAAAAACAAATTACCGCCTATACATAAATTATTTAAACTCGTCTATATTTTTGGCATCAAATAATAATTATTAAGAATGGGGACAGAATTTCGGGCGTTGTGACTTTTATAATTGGAAATTTTCTCCTTATCTCTTAAATATTAATATTTTTTAAGTTATCAAAGAACCTCTTTATCCTCTTAATAACAATTGTATTTTTTAAGTGCCAATGAACACTAAAGATTATTTTTCAAGACGACATCCCAAATCGAATGAGCTATCAATCATATGTTTTGGAATACACAAATTGACACCTTTTTGAGCTTATTGACTGGACTAAAAGGCTTACCGGCCTGTCATAATATCTTCCCAACATTAAACTAGTGATTACTTTTAAAACTCGACGGTAAGAGTTACGCTAAATGCTACTGCTGTTTTAATATCAAAAACTCTGAATTCTTAACTGAAGTCAAGAAAAGATAGGTAACACCTATAACTATAGTGAGCATACCCGCCGAAGTAGTTTATTTTTGCATTGAGTACTTTTTAGTTTTTCAATTATATTTTTTTTTTAATATTTTTACATTACATTATACGTAAAGCAACTTAAATAACATACTACAAAGATTACTATAAGTTTGATTAATAGCACTATGTTAATTTTTTGGCAAAAAAAACACACCAATGACAGTAATCATATTTGACCCTACGATAGATAGGATAACTTAAGGATTAATATAAAATATAATAAGTAGCATATTGAAGTCCGTTTTTCACAATTAAAGGTATAATAATAAAGGTATAAGTATTCATAAAAACTCAATAATATTATAATAACTTATATTTAAAAGAGCTTAAAAAGGAGGTGGTTTATATTGGCTTTAAATATAATTAATTATGATGACCAATAATTTTAAAAAAGCCATAAACCGCGATTTTCTCAAAACGAAAATATTAATTATTAGTTCTCTGCGCTGACGATCTTTTCCCACGCATATTAACATCTACTAGTTAAAATTAATATTAAAATATTTATCGAGTATAGTATGACTGATTTACTTACCGTAAGATTTAATTCACGGAATATATAATCCATGGTGCAGTAGTCACAGGACAGGTCGGCGACTAAGTAATCAAGCTTCCAGTAAACGAACATAAGTCTACGTAGTGGCAAGATATCGATGGCCGTAAACGAAAAAATAATTGTGAGCAAAATGTTACTCAATAGTTGCGTGCGCGTCGTCAATCAGTAAAATACAACTATAGTAAATAATAAGAGTTATCTGCTGTTCCTTTCGCACATCTCCAAAACTGTCGTAATTGGTGAAATATGAGACAGGGGCGTGTCTAAATATCTCGGGACATTAGACCGGTCAAGCAAAATGTATTTGGAAGTGTACTAGCACGAACTTGGCCGATTGTACACTCATGATATTTTGTCATATTAGTATAATTCTTACGTATAGGTAAATGTTCTTGTATTGTCAACGTATTTTTCTTTATGAATTGCATAGGGACTGCACATTTCTGATGTTAAGTACAATTCAGTTCAAGAAGTATGTCATTCAGCGAAAGACTTTATGTATCTCTAAAGACTACAATTATGCTAGACTATACAAATATTTACCTATAGAACTCAATATTATAGAAATGAGGGAACACCTCTGCAGGTAAACTGTAGCTTGGTGGAGAGGCAAATGTAAAAAAAAAAAAAAAAAAAAAAAAATAAGGATTCCGTGAATGATCTAGAAAATTAAAGTTACCACAAAATGTGCACATTGTTAGAACCGGAACAGAACGCTAGGGGTACATTTAATTAATTAGTAGTTTAGTAGCAGAATTTGCAACCTGGTAATAGGGTGTCTGACTTAAGTTTAGTGCTTTGAGTTAAATATTTTTTTGTCATCGCGATGTGACTTGACATGGAGAGGTTTAGGAGTTGAAATTTTATGTTATTGCAGTTTTTTTTTTTTTTTTTTTTTTTCAATTGCCAAAATATTATCCATGACTACCTTTAATGCTAGAAATATCGTAAGCAAAGAAAAATAATTCAGATGGGTGAAGGAGGGATGGATATTTAAATTTCCGGTGAAACCAAATGTTTTCGTAGTATGTAAACTTATAAACGAAAATGTGAAAGATGAAATTCATTCGAATATCCGTATTTACTTCCCGCCAAGTTAAACGAAGAACTTATAGGGTCGGTAGTCATATTGGAATATAAGCTTTATATGACGGTTCTAGTCTTAACGTATTCAATACTTTCATTCGTTATTATTTTAGTTACGAACACTCACTGTGTTAATTTAAATGAGTCTCGCAAGCGTTAATTTTCCATTCTATAATTTTGGATACGAAACTTCATCTTGCACAAATGTAATGCTCTTTGTATTTTCTACAGTGCACTTTTACATTTAAATATTAGTTTAATAAGCAATTGCTCTTACTTTACCGTTAGGTACATATCTGCACCCGCCCTGTGGAATGGGGGCGCTTGAAGAATTCCACCACAGTATCCCCTGCCTGTCGTAAGAGGCGACTAATAGGGGCCACGAAGGGGGTCGTCGGCGGGCAGCAGGGGGCTGTCCGCCCTAGTGCATTTTTGTGCATCCTTGCACATTTTTCGGTTGACCCCGGGATGGACGGCAGTGTGTAGTTGGCCTCATGTTGCCGTAGGACGCCGAGGGCGTCCTTCGGTGCGTGGGGGCTTCTGAGCCCCCCCCCCCCCATAGGAGGCGGGCCGCAAGACGGCACCGCGCAGGGGCGCCTGCGGACGAATACTTAGACACTTCCGTCAGAGGAAGCCCGCAGTCGTCCCTAATGCGCCGAAGAGGGCCACCGCGGAGTTTTAGCTGGTAGGCCGTGCATAGGTTAGTTATACTCGGGTTAGGGACTCGGCCCGGCGGTCGCCCGAAGGTCGTCATCAAATCCGGGCGGCTCAACGCCGGGCCGGAAGGCACGGTTACCCCAGCATAACCGCTCAGTCGCCACTAAAAATACTGGTCATAAATCATAAAAATAATATATATGAAAATGTAAATTTGAGGATCATCTAAAAATGTTACTGGATTAATAGAAACAGCGATCTTTACTTTCTCAAAAACTTTCTGTACCTTTACTGGTAAAACTTTCTTCAATTAATTACATCTTTAACGTGTAAAAAAAATATTGTGATAAAAGACTACCTAGTCTTATATTGTAGAATACTATGATTCCTATTTGATATGATGATTCTGAATATCTACTCAAAATTATGTCAGAAAACTGTTCTATCGTAGCATAATTTACATATTAGGGATCGCGTCTCTCCAAATACCCTAATGCTACATATGATAGTAGGTAATTATAACTGTTGATAGTTGAAAATGACGAAGGCACCGGTTATTATTTTAAGACACAAGGGTAACATAGTCAAAACAATTACACACGTCATGATCTTCTGATTATAATGCCGCGAAAACCTTTGTTCGCATTCCACGGTTTTCCCGGATCGGAATCAGTTTTTCATACCGCGATTGAGAAATTGCGCCCGGTTCACGACGAGTGAACGTAAATGTAGAAGGAATTTGACGTGTAGTTTTACACGTGAATCGCAGCCAGTGTTCGTGGAACGGTTAATATAAAGCCGACTTCGGTTGTGCCTACTACATAGTATATAATAAAATCCGTGGAGAACGACTGCTATAGATTTTATTAGGTATATACTGTGATTAATATCTTTAAATTATTTAAATAATAATTAAAATAATAAAACATAGGTAAGTTTTAAGCTGTAGAAACATAATTTTGTAATATTAAAGTCATTATTTTTATTGCTAAAACTCCAAAATCCTAAAATTCCAAAACAGTATGTAACTGTTTTTACACAGCTCTCACGAAAGTTTTACAAACATTGGTATCATTTCAACGAAAACTTATATTTACCCGTGACGTATCAATATTGTAGAGCAGTGTTTTACCGCGTCCCAAACAAATTATACGTTCAGTCTACCTAATGCCAAGCTTATTTAGTAGTATTTACGTTCGGGCTAAGTTAGACAGTCTGCCAATGTATTTTGTCAGTAAAATATTCATAAACAGCTTTGAAACACGTCCTCATAAATATCGGCTTACAGCTGGAACATAAACTGTTTAATATGCGTCATAATTTGAAACTTATTACAAGACAGTGAAGAACTTGATCTCTTGCTATCAATCGCCAATTCAATGCGCAAATTGGATTTGGACCCGCATAAATCCACTTCACAATTTGCCTCGCGAACGACTTCACAAAACTTTAGCAAACAATACGTGTTAGGGCCTTCGAATTTGAATCGGAATGTCAAGCAAACTTCAAAATTAACTTCGAGATAATAAAGATCGATCAGTGCAAATAATATTTTAACAAGTTTTCTAATTAAGAAAGTTTATCAGAATATAGTTTTGATGTAAACCTTTTTAGGTCAGGAAAACGAAATTAATTTGTACCTTTATCCACGCAACGTTAGACAGAGATGCAACAGATACATCCACGCTTGATCGATCTTGTACCCCAAGTTGAGACAGGGGAATAGCGATCCATTCACTATGTTAGGGTATGAATTCCAGGAAATTCTAATGTTTTTTTTTTCGGGAAATTCCAACACCTGCCTCTGTGGTGTAGTTGTGTTGCACGTGCGGTACGACACCGCTCTAAGGTCTTTGAGTTCGAATTTCATATCAGAGAAATTGATATTTAGTTTTTCTACTCAGTATAAGCCCGAAGACTAGTGTAGGTGCTCGAAAATATGGCCATATCCCCTACCACATCATGGGAACACAAATGACGAAATGTCCACCCCTTGAAGGATTAAGGCGTGTTATGAGTTTGTGGTGTGCGTGTGTATGTGTTTGTGTGGGTGTATGTGAAAATTTCAATTCCATTTTTTTTGTTCACATCATTATTTTCGTTATCATTATAAAACAGCAAACTACGATACAATAATGTAATGGAAAAGGAACCGCAAGTTGATTGACGTTATCATAACTGGACTGAATTTACTTCGGGTTACTTTGAAATGTCACAAATTTTATCCAAGAAGTAAAATTTTGTACATAAAAATCCGCATTTTATAAATAACATATTTTATCTTTAAAATCTGAAAACGTATTACAGGATAGGGTGGGTTCACACCGCGACATATTTTATCTTTGAAACTATATCAGACATACAGAAACTACCTAGAATTTATTTGCTTGGCCAGGTCATGATAATAAACGAGATGTAGGCATCACAAGACAAGAAAACACATTAAATATATCTAGTACTAAACTAGCCTTTCAAAATCTCATTAAACGCACCGAAAAAGACAGTTCACTTCGGTCTACACTCTACAATTCAATCTAACATCCATCCATATCCATACTTCTTACTGATATTATAAATGCGAAAGTTTGTGAAAATGTTGAGATGTTTGTCAGAAGAAACCCTGGAAACGGCTGAACGGATTTAGATAAAATTTAGCACGCGGATAAACCATATTCTAGAATAACATATAGGCTTTTTAACCCAAGAATTCGCTCCCATGGAAAAGAATGGAATATTTAATACAAAAATAATTTAAAAACTTAAGTTTTTAAATAGATTACGCTGGCATCTTACAGGTGGTACTATAATTCACTACAATATTGAAGGGCCTTTTATAGCAGGAAAAGCTTTTCACGCGGGTGAAGTCGCGAGCAATAACTATTATGCTGTAAATTCGAAAGTAACTATCTGACTGTCGTTTTCACGGGCTAACAACGGAAGCGATTTTCATATATTTTGGAATGGAGTGAGTTTGAGAGCAAAGGATGGTTAGAGGCTACTTTTTATCCCGGGATAATACATACATATAGGGACTAAAAAATAATTTATTCAGTATCTATTAGTATCTAGGTTAAGATAAAACGAATCGATATTAAATAATACCAAAATCAAGCACTTTTTCATTCAAGCCGAGAAAACATAATGAAATCTTCGAAAATACAATAAATTACTCGTAATTACACTTATAGGTGCGGCGCAAGTTGAATATAGAATTTTATTGGAACTTTTGAATTATTGTTGAAACGTGTCCGCTTCATAAACTAATATTTGAGATACTTTACGTGCACGCGAAAGATTTTCTTGTAGGTACATATTTCACCCATATAATTTATTAATATTTGAATTAAGTTTCCTCATAATATCTGCCAATATGACCATATAGTTGAATGTTAGTTAGGTCTATTAATAACAATAGAATTGCTACATTCAATTGCCGCTATAGGAAAACGTACTCATGCATGTTGCAGCACCTGCATAGATACAGTTCACAATAGTGATATATGAATATATATATCGTCTGAAACCATCGTTTCGCATCAATTAACTACTTGTATTATTCAGCAACATACAGCTTTGACAAAGTTAGTTCATTGTAATCCAGTTAAAGGCGTTACATTTTATGTAACCGTTACATTAATTCATATACATTTTTACATGTTCGAAAACATATTCAAAATCTTGCTACTTTTTAATCGGTCAAAAAGTAGTAAGACTCCGAATATATTTTACCAAGTAAACTTGGTCCTAGGTTTTTCCATGCCGAACGACTTTGAAAGAAAGAGTCAATTAAAAGATTATTTAGTAAAGTTTGCAAACTATGATAGTTATAATATTACGATTAATTTATTTTCAGCAAGAAGTATATAACAATATAAACTGCCGGCGCGTTAATATCAACCATCTACTAAATGCAATAAATACAAAACACTTACGCTTTTTATGGTTGTGAAAAATTATAATTATAATTACCTGAAAGATTAATAAGAAAACCACAATCGAAAATATTATAAATTAAATTAATTAACTTCATTTCAAATAGGCTGATTTGAATAACAAACCACAGAATAAAAAACAAAAATTAAGATAAACCATAAAATTATTCATTCAGTACACAACATAGGCACGTTGAAAAAAATATTTGGGTCACAACAAAATCCTTAACTTGCCCAACGGTGGTAAAGTATTAAATACAAACGATTTAAAACATTCAACCAATTAATTTTTAACCCAACCATTTTATGAGATTGATACTAAAGTGAAGAAGCTTTATTAGTTTTTTTTGACTTAATTCGCCGAGGGAGCAAAAATTGTTTTTTCACAGCCTTGACCTGAAAAATATTAATTTTATTATCTGTATCTTGTTTCGTTGTGATTTTCTTTATTATTGATTCTTTAATAGGATGGTATAGGTACTGTGGTCCCTTGATGCAAATGCACTATAACAATCTACTTAGTCAGTAGTCACATTTAAAAATAAAATGTAGAAGCTGTTAATCTACAATGAAAGCATCGCAAGCCAAAAATACTCATTTAAAATGTATATTTAATTAACTTATACAAATTTAAAAATTCTGTACGCTCATCAATTAAATACTTACCTACATAGGAATAATAAACTTATGTAGTTTATTTATACCGTGATTTCTTTTTTGACATTGATAAAAAAAATATATATTAAAATATTTAAAAAAAAAAAATCAACGCCACTTGAATCTGTTAACATAGCCGTAAAGGCACAGAATACTAACCGATTTTCTTTGTTTCTTCGGTCAATGTCTGGATTAAAAACACCAAAGTTTTCTTCGTATTCAGTTTAATTAAAGACCGCTGTTTTCACAGAAAACCTTATTGGAGATCCCCAATGAATTATATAACGAACTTGTAAGTTAGAAGCGAAGGTCTTATTAATAATATAGCTTGTCATGATAAGTTCGACGTAGCTCGTCCTGATTAAATATTGAAACTTAATTTCGATAAAAATATGTCCATTTGTCTCGTTCCGCCGAACTTCCGTGGTTAAAACGGTGATGTGTTGGGATCGATCTTAAGTTAGGGTAACCATCTGATTATTTTTAAGAGGAATTCAATTGTAATTTTCCCGAATTGGGATTGCCGGGTATACCGAGTAACGATAAGTTGATTCTTTGATATACTCGTAAATTCAACAAACTAGTAGTACTCTAGTTTTAATTGTCCCTATCTATATGTTAATATCATGTATTAACGTAATTTTATGAATTACGCATTTCGCCAATGTTTTTAATTAAATTCCATAATTCAACATTAAATTGCCGTTTAAAATACAGAGTATATATTCAAATAGTAAATTTTCTCCTCTATGTTTCGTTGTACCGTTGAATCATAAGTTACTTAATACTAATAAAAACCTATTGGTGTGTTATTAACTTGTAATCTATATTTACACGCGGAGTGTTAAAATACCATATATTAACATTTGCATGTTGACTCTCAAAGCAAAAACATATGAAACGTACCCTAGATGGAGCAAATATCTAACGACTCAAACACTCAACGCTTATGCTAGTCAAACTAAATTTCATGTATATTATTAGCCCTGTACACAATTTTCACACTGCTGAACATGGGTTTTTACTACCGAGATCTTATTTTTACCACCGCTACAGCTTCGCTCTAATGCAGTCTACCATATTTCACATAATTTCACATAATACGGAATATGTACATTGGAAATTCTTTGGAGTCTACTCAAATATGTATATGCTTCAAGATATTCTCTTTCGCCCTTACAGGTAGCGATAATTAACAAGGAGTCTTTCGCCCTTACAGGTAGCGATAATTAACAAGGAGTTTACACGTAACTTTACAAAGTCCGGGGAGCGTGCCCTTAAGCAATGTAGAAACCTCCTTAGAAATTTTCCTTAGGATTCTCTCCAAAACTGTTTAAGGCCTAGGGCGGCTAATTATTTAAGACGGTCAAACACAAAACGATAAACGCGTGTGAAAATTAAGAAACGATAATTATGTATGGTGTTTTGAATTCAAAAACATAACCAGATGTTTGGCCTACGGCGGCATGTTGGTTGTAAAAGGTACCTTTTGACCCTAAGTCTAATTAGGCTATTCTGATTAAAAAATACATAACAGAGTTGTTACATTTGTTGTAACATTTTTACTGCGGGCATGTCCATGAAAATGTTTTCCTCTCCCGATTACGTAGTAACATTATTTTATTTTTATATAAAAAATAATTGAGAACTCTTCGTTATGTAATAAAATACAATGTTTCTTATCATTATTTTCTACGATTACAAAGTCGGGAAAATTTTAATTAAGTATATCATTTTGTACAAAAGTATAACGAAATATTGTTACGTGTGTCCGTTTTGGAGTACAATGAATTAATGTCGTGTGTATCGGATTCCGAAGAAAAACCATTTTATACAATGTGCTCTACATGGCAGACGATCAGCATTTTGTGCACAAACTATTCATTACATAGACATTTAAATCGTAGTTTAAACCTACAAATTTCAAATTGTACTCATAAACTTGAATTATCAAACTACAAGCTTCTGCCTTTTATTGTTTTTACTTCATAGAGACCAACTCTCTCACATACTTAATTCTATTATAGACTATATCCGGACGAAACTCTAGTTTTGTAACAAATGTCTACGTTATTTTGAATGTAAGGCTTATCTCCACCATGATAACAAGTCTGTACAGGCTGGGCGTTGACACAAAGCAAAAAAAATGCATTTTTAAACGCGTCAGCTGCAAGCAATGCTCGTTACCTTGTTACGAACATGGATATGATAGAAATCTAAAATGTGCAGCAATATTCAACCGTTTCAGTTTTATCTTAATAGCCATGATTGCTTCAAACATCTTATTGTAATAAAGTGATGCGTACAGGCGTTGATGCTAGTTTACAATTTTTACCCGAATGTATTCATTTTTTTTATATGAGGACGGCAGAGTGATTCAACTGCACCTCATGGTAAGTAGAGTGGGGTCCACTAGAATTTCGACTGACGAGAGATGATTACCCCTCGGCATTCGACATAATTATGCCAACCAGTTGGAACCAGATATACACAGGCTGAACCCGGAATGCGACACACTTATCTACGTGACTATTCATATTCGAATATCAATATTTAAAAGCAAATATATTTGTTTACTAATACATTCTCGTTCGTTAACATCGTAAACACATTACATTCGTCTGACGTTAGCTATTGAAATTATTATTACGCTTACGGAAGAATTTTCAAAATTGATTCCGTAGTTTCAGACATGAGGCCCTACAAACCTACATACTTACAAAATTTTCTCTTGATAATGTTAGTATAGATAACTTAAATTATTTTATTCAAAAATATCCTCGATAAAGCGAATAATTACGATTACCTACGACATTCAAAAGTGCGATAAAATAATTCCATGTACAAATTACTAAACATTAAATAATAAAAACTTTTCATGGAACATCTTATACATTTTCAAAGAATTCACAATCTTGCTTGACAAGTGCAGACGCGTACAAAATAATTTTCAACCGCCCCAAGCCATTGAACTTGTACGCAACTTTCACATAAACAATGTTAATTCTCGTGTGTGTACTAGAACATACTAAAACCTTGTTCTTCTGTTTGTGTGGTACAATTTATCTTGTAGTACCTTGTGTTGCATGGCATGTACATTCTTTCAAGGTTTTGAACGATACTTGGTTTGCTACTTAACGGTTTGAATTAGGAAAACATACCTAATTACGAATTTGGTCTGTTGTGAGTTAAGAATTGTAAACTATAACTAGTTTGACTGCCTCGGGGGCGTCGTTTTATTGCGTGCGCGGTACGACCCCGAGGTACACTGGTTCGAATTCCGGTTCGATCAAAGTGATATTGGATGTTTCTCCTCAATGTCATGCCGGAATGTGGAATTTCTGCCCGATATGGCGATAGGACCGCCCTATATTCCATCATGGGACTGAACATGCAAGGCCATAAGTGGGTGCTCTTGTTCCATCTCTGCTTACTCGTTCAGGAATAAAAGCGTGATGAGAGTTTTTCTATTATTTGTATAACTAGTTCCCTTCAAGAGTATTTAAATATTACTAGTAGTCTTCGGTGACTTTAGCTGAAGATATCGTTTATATCAATAAATAAATACAATGCTTTAAATTAAACGCAGAAGGCCTTTACATTAAAAAGAAACACCATTGTGAACGCAGGTCGTATACTTATAAAGTAAGTTTCAAACAGCCAAAAGCATCTTTAATTTGATTCGTTAGTATTTTCGTGACACTTATCCGAGCCTTTTGATCCTCTCAGTTTGGGTCGGACGTGAGATGGATAATCGAAAGGAATATCCGTCACATTGAAGACTTTATCCGGGATGAGATATAAAGACATGATAAGTTATGAGTCTGTCTATTGTTTACGTTATTAGACCAAATTCTCAAGACTGTCCCATCTTTTTTTTCGGAATGTTCAAAGAAAGTGAAACTCAAGGTTACTCAAATTATATGGCTCGATTTATTTCGAATTTCGCCTCTTGTGGAGGTTACTAACTCACACTTTTAAACTTCGTAAAAAACAAGTATGTACGGGATAATGAGCCACGTAGCTCTAAAACCAACTTTAAGTCTAAAGTTTTTGCTTTGGTCGCATTTTTTTATGAGCTCTGTGCGTAGTTATCAAGCTATACAAATTAGTGGCAGAGTCGCATTGTAGTATAGGGGATACCCAGGTACATATGGAGTTAGTACCATTGTTTCCCAACACACAGCGACAGCTTTCTATTGTAGTGCGAAAGATTTCCCCAAGATTGATCACCTCCTTCCCTGCCTTTTTTTTTTTTTTTTGATTTCGCGGAGAAAGTCCCTTATTACTACCGCCCAGCCTTCGTGGGGAGTGACTGAGCGATTAAGCTGGGGTAGCCGTGCCTTACGGCCCGGCGTTCAGCCGCCCTGATTTGATGACGACCTTCGGGCGACCGCCGGGCCGAGTCCCTAACCCTATATACAACTTAACCTATGCACGGCCTACCAGCTAAAACTCCGCGGTGGCCCTCTTCGGCGCATTAGGGACGGCTGCGGGCTTCCTCTGACGTTGAAGTGTCTAGTCTGCGACCGCAGCCGCCCCTGCGCGGTGCCGCCTTGCGGCCCGTCTCCTATGGGTGGGGGGCTCAGAAGCCCCCGCGCACCGAAGGACGCCCTCGGCGTCTACGGCAGCATGAGGCCAACTACACACTGCCGTCCATCCCGGGGGTCACCACAATGTGCTAAGCATGCACAACCTTCACCAGCGGCCGACAGCCCCCTGCTGCCCGCCGGCGACCCCCCGATGGCCCCTATTAGTCGCCTTTTACGACAGGCAGGGGATACCGTGGTGGAATTCTCCAAACGCCCCCATTCCACAGGGCGGACCTCCTTCCCTGCCTAAGCTAGTGCGCATTCATGCTTATGGTACCGTGAGTACTGTGGTATAATATAGTAACCGTGAGTAATTGTGGACAATATATTATATCACTTAACATGGAATTACTGACTTGTTTGCTGCCTATGCTATAAAAAAAGTTCCTATCTCCTAGTTATCTGGCGGTAGTAATTAGTTTCTAGAATAGATAAATCACTGAAAGGCAGTTAATAATATTATTAATAAAGAAGAATGTGACGTCAAGGATCATTGGTATTGAAAAAGTCATACCTCGTACGCGTAAGACACAGTATACAACGTTATGAAACAGGTGTTCTTTATTTATTTAAATCTATTATATGCATCATGACGCTCGTGACCGCTCGTCCGTATCATATGCGTCACGAATCTGAACAGCTAGGTACGTAACCTCATCGTACAACCGTGATATAAATAATGTGTGCAATGTAAATTACAAAATATAATCCAAATATAATATAAATGAATGATGAACATGAACAGAATACACATGACGGAAAATGGATGGACCAGTTGCGGCTCTGTCTACAACTTCAGGGATAAAAAGACGTGAGTATGTGTCAATAATTTATAGTAATAAGTTATATAGGTGTAGGTACTATTATTTTTATAAATCAAATAACCCGAATAACACGTTACAAAATCCCAACAATTTACCGATGATCCTAGTCTGAAACACGAGATATACTTAACAATCCTTTAAGGAATTAGCAACGAGGTTTAACAACCGAAATACTTTATAACAGAAACCAAACTCTAGGGATGCTTTAATACAGAAAAGCTTCTCATGAATATAGATTTATGTAATATAAGCTACTTACAATCAATTAAAACACGCGGTTCTGTCCACGAGAATTTTTTTTCAAACTAAACGTCTCATACCAACCGTGCATTTACTTATGTCCTGTGTAAAAGAAATAACATCCCACTTTCTGATTCAAACTCGTCAAAATCTAATTTTATCCGTACTTCTTTACACGTGCCACAAATAATTACCTAGGTATCCATTTTTAGAGTGAAATGTAATAGAAAGACAGACAGAGATTTTTTTTTAACTATTTTTAGGTAGGCATCGTTATCTACAAAAGTACATACATAGTATCACACCTCTATCCCATAGGGGTAGGCAGAGACTATGGAATGCCACTTTGCACGATTTTGGCATACTTCTCTCGCTTCCTCCAATTTCATTGATCTTTTCATGAAATCCCGCTGGCCTTTACTAAGAATGTCAGATATCAGACATTCGAAGGTTTGGTGCGGTTGACCCCTATGGGCTCTTCTATCCACAATCGCCTTATAAATCCTCTTTGTCAGTCTCTTATCATCCATCCTCTCCAAATGCCCAAACCACCTTAGCATACCCTTCTCAATAGTTAAGTATCTACCCTATATTTATACATTATTAGTGAAATTCGTTACAGAAAGACTTTAAAATTGTTTTTATGTGATAATATTGATCACGGCAAAAATTAAAAGATTACTTAGTTGAATCGTAAACATTCTTAGGTACTTAAAAATATGCAATTGAAAATGAATAATACTAATTAATCTATGAAGCTGAAATTTGAACACGCTAATGTCAGGAACTACTCGTGCGAATTCAAAAATTCTTTTACTGATGGATAGCCCATATATCTATTGAGGGAGGCTATAGTCCATAGGGTATATAACATCAGGCTATTACCAATAGGAGCGGAGCATCGGAGAGCTTCCGTTGCGTGTGCTGCGTAAATGTTTAAAGTTACGCAACAACCACATATGACGAAATTGTTCCTCTTAAAAAATTCTAATAAATATATTATAAAACATGCCATCCCCCACTGCATCTGTTTGCCTGTCTGAACGCCATAAACTCAAAAACGACCTAACGGATTTCGATGACATTTGATATGGAGATCTAGTTTGAGACCCTAGGGAAGGCATAGACTACGTTCTATGCCGGGAAAATATGTAGCGGGACTTTATCCCGGAAAAACCCTTGCATATGAGCGAAGCCGCGAGCAAAAGTTAGTATTTTATAAGCAGGAACAATAGTCATAACTTGATCATCATATTCAGACGCGTCCGCGTTCAAAACACTTATGTTATGTCGGTATTAGATAAATTCCGATTGATTTACCTGCGAAATGTAATGCCATTTTTCAGAAAATTCGAATTCTTGCTATACCTATGTATTTACACACTATCATACTGAGGATGAGGCCATTACGTCAGTATTTAATAATAAAAAGGTTCAAGTCTTTACAGCTCACAGATGTAATTGTAAGCACAGAATACTATCATACTCACGATAACAATTCCATATTATTACTATTATTTAAAATTGATTATAAGTTTGCATGCCATCTAGTAGCATCTAACGTAGTGGTTATTAGCTCCTGGATAGCACCCTAGTAGCGTACGTCACAAATGAAATGAGGGTCCTCACTCTTCTATAATGAAACTCACGAGGTGGCGACACTGAATTATAAGAGTTTTGATAAAAGTTACAATATCTCTGTCAATATACATGAGGGTCTTGTCTCCGGACCGGACAATAACAAGTATTGTAGTTAGTGACGATGTTTTTCATTCATTTATGATTCTTCTTGCCTCTACCCCCATAGTTATAATCAATGAAAATATACAAATTACAAACACTTGTACGTTAGAGTTAAAATGGAGTTTTATACTACTTTCCAGAAAAGCAAAGGTCAAAGCTATACAGCCTACGAGTAACATTTTAGGACATTGTGACTAAATACTTAAGTTTGTATAATCTATATATATAAAAATCAATTGCTGTTCGTTAGTCTCGCTAAAACTCCAGAACGGCTGAACGGATTTATCTTATCTTGGTCTTGAATTATTCGTGGAGGTCTAGGGAAGGTTTAAAAGGTGAGAAAAATTCGAATAATTGCCGGGAAAATCCTCAAAACAGCATTTTTCTATTTCCCATACAAACGTTTTCTAAATAAAATGGAGAGTCAATTTGTAATTTTAGCTAACTTCAGTTGTTAATATAATATATAACTCAAAGGTGACTGACAGTGATATATCAAGGAACAGCCCAAACCATTGGACGGATCGGGCTAAGACTTTACATGCATAAAGCTACTATGACGTAGGCATCCCCTAAGAAAGGATTTTGATAAATTCTACCCTTAAGGGGATAAAATAGGGGATGAAAGTTTGTATAAATGTTCTTAGATTTTCGACTGATTGAACTGAAATTATAGATTGGGGATAAAATTAGTTTGAACTTATAAGTACCGGGAAAATATGTAGCAAGACTTTTATCAAACAGTGGAATTTTATCCTGGAAAACACCTTCACGCGGGCGAAGCCGCGAGCAAAAGCTAGTTATATAATATTAAATGGCTTCATATCTATTTAAATTCAAAATATGTCTAGGTACTATGTTTTCAAGTTTGTAAGACTGAATAATTATTTATAAAATATAATTATGCATGTTTTTACGTACAGTATTCTTATTGTAAACATAGCATAATAATAATATTATTGTTTCTCCAAGTTAAGGACATTTTACATTACATTACGTGATTAAACAAAATCACATAGACTCGCACAGGTTTTCAAACGTACCTACTTTCCCTTGGCATTTGGCATTTGGCCTCGTAATTACATTATTACGTTGTGGATATTCGATAACAGTCGCAAATTATGGAAACTATTCAGTCTATCTCTTTCACTCGCGTAGCTATCCTAAGGATACTAGCGCCACAAATGTCAATCGTGTTGATAGTAGGATACATACGTTATTTATCCGCATTATAGCATTTATAGCAAATGGCATCGCGTGTAAATGACAGGCTTGCTTTTTTTCACAAAAATAATATTTTTTATCGAATAAAACGACAAATTATGAGCGTTTATTAATATAATAGTAATGTTTTGTTGAAATTTTATAATTTTAATGTATCGGGAGTGAAAAGTTACTGATTTAAACAAAAAGACAATACGAATCAGATGTTCGGTGTCGTTCAGTGATTGTTCTTGTGTTATCGCATTTTTTTTTTACCAAAAGTACTATAATTTTAAAAAATGACTGACGGAAATTTAATCATGGCTTCTGCAAATGGGTTGATAGATAAATCAAAGGAACTCCAAAAGGAAATCCTTATGGAGAAATTGAGATCTAAAACATCTCAATTCAAAAATTTGTCTGAGACCTCTAAAGCTGTGAGAATGGCGATGCTGGTGAGTATAAATCCTTTAGCCAACATTTGTTTGAACAATATTTTTTTTATATCAGGCCCCAAAAATCACGACTTTTTAGTAACTATTGCTTAATAGTTATATGTATCTAAAAAGCCCCAACACCACACATAGAGAGACTATATGGACAAGAATACCTGTATAATACTTAATGGATTATGAAGACATAGCAACTTATTTTAAATAGCCATGTGACCTAAGAAATTTAGCCGCTTCCCATTAGCTCCCTTAGGGTATAAATACACAACCATTTCATGATATTGGAAAGAAACTTACAATGTTTCATATTTATTAAATTACTGGTAAATACGTAGATATCTAATAATCTTGTGACTGGTCTGCAATGCAGGCTATGGAGAAAGTAAATTTTACTTGCAACATACACTTTAAACATAAAATATGTATTTCTTTTATGAGTCTTATTACCACTCATGCACATTGAGTTGCCAACATAAGTTTTTTTTAATGATTAAATAATTTAATTACAAATACTATTACTACAATGGATGATTAGTCCATACATATCATCAATATCTTTAATTTCTAGATGTATTAAAAAGCTTCTTGAAAAACCAATTGTGTTAACTATGACTAATGACTATATTTCTGTGGTGAAAAGTAAAAACTGTTAAGAAATATATATATAGTTTCATTTACTACCATTAATATACCATAATTTGGAAAAGTTAAGTATTTGACAAGTTTGCAAACATGTAAGCCATTAGCCAGTTCCTATATTCTGCAGACCTTTTCGCAATTAGCTTTAAAATAGCTTTTGCTTAGTTTGAGAGACAGCGATCCATATATATGATTAAGCCTTAAGAAATTTTGGATATTTATGTATTTTTCTCTTTTATTTTTGTGGCTAAGCAAGTATGTAAATAAATAAATAAAAATTGATATATTTCAATGACAAAGCCATACAATCAGTCCTAGCTTCCCTTTTATGTTTATGTCATAAATAAACATATTTTTTTTTAATTTAATTTACAAAACCTATTTATATTTTAAATTATCTTATATTAAAGAGCCTATTTAATATTTCAAATTGCAAAATCAGTCAATATCAACAGCATATAAGTATCACTTTAGCATAGCTATGTCAAGAGCATACTCAAAAGTCCTTCAATATCATCTCCTCAGGTAAAATTAATGATCTAATGCATCCTTACTATAGTTGGCCTTCCTTTGAGTTTAATTGGATCAGTTGTAAGTTCAGTATTACATTGATGATCATGAAACTAGATAATTTGCATTAAGTCGTAACATATTTTAGATAAATTTTTCTATGTAATTGAGTTATGGACAACTTGTATCAATATGGAAAACATTTAGCTCACTAGGCATGATGATGTGTAAGCACTTATTATTATATAGTCCCAGTTTATTGATATACATCATTTATATATATTTCAATAGAAAGTGCCTTTAATGTCGACAACTTTAGTCTTGTTATTTGTATATTTCATTTTTACCAAGTTTCAACATGTCAAATATAATAATTATAATGGGCATAAATAACATACAGAGTACATAATAAATAAATGCCACCATAAATACAGTTTGTCTATAATTGCATAAATCCAAAGAGATAATTTTAATATGCAGGATAAAAGATGGGGTGTGGACAGCGCAGATAGAATGATACTCCAAAAATGTCTAGACAGCTTACAACATTGTATAAAAATTACTTCACTGCAAAGTCTTATAGAAAGGCTTGAATGTCTTTCAAGACAACTTGGGTATGTAGCTATTTTGGCCATAACTTTTGTAACATACATTTGAGCATATTTTATCTCCATAAGTGTATGATTTACCAAAGATCAATTAAAATTTATTGAAAATACATCAATTTTGTGTTCTAATTTAAGTATGTTAAATAAACAATAGTACTGGATATCTAATAAAATTGTTTTTCAGATTGAAATTTGTTGTGGGGACATCAGGCGTGAATCTCTTTATATCATCAGATATGTTTTATTTAGAAATCCTTGTTGAATCATCTGGAGGAGTTAAAGATGTCAAAATTCATCATGAAGGCAGGGTACTCTCAGTCTATTCACAAACTTTTTAATTTTTTTAATGTAATGTAATGAATTTATTTATTATAGTAATGTTATGTATTGTAGATAGAGCAGCAAAGTTGTGAAGAACTGGTAAATTGTATATCAAGAGGAGACTTTGCCGACTTTACCGCTCAGTTGGAGGGACTTACTGCTGTGTATCAACTCAATGCAGAAAAAAAGGTATGTTTCTATTGTATTGTTTTCTATGTTCATAAACATCTTATCCTGTATAAATTCTTATCGTTTAAAAACTGGTTAATTAAATTGAATTACTTTAGCTTTGTATTTAAGAGAAGAAAATAAAAAAAAGCATTACATATTTGTTCTTTTAAATTTGAATTATTGATTTCAGGTGAAATGTAAAGCATTCAGTGCCCTTCAGAGTCTGGAAGAAGATCTTTGCACTTTACGACATCTTCAGAACTACATCAAGGACCCTTGGGCACAGGTTCATAAGAGTCCCATTGGTTTCCTACAAAAACGAAGAGGAGGTTAAATTTTATTTATTACATACAAATTCCCTTACATCAAATATGGTACTAAAATAAATGAGAAATATTTTTTGTACTTCAACAAGATGAAGCTGTTACATACACTGAGTTGCCATTACGACTTTGAGAAGACATCATCAGTACCCTGCATACACAGTCCAAGGCCTTTTCTACCCATTTGATAATAACCCACATATACTGAGGACTGCTTATTGTCGGATTTTTCATGCTTATTATATAAACATGGCATCTGAGTGCACTGTGTCTTTGCTTGACACAGAAAAGATTGTCATGGGTGATGTTCAGTGTATCGGTCAGTTAAACCACCAGTCTACCAATATGAGTAACGCTAAAGAAGAGACCCATTGTGCGGGATTTTCTACGGTGGTATTTTCAGATAACATAGGGAAAGGTTTTGGTACATTGCTAAGTAACAGTCTCGAGCACTCTGTTACTAATAACTGCCTGTCAGGAATGCACTATAAGGATATTGTTAAATGTTTAATAAGTAAAAATATAGTTCTCAGTCTTGTATTGCTCTTTTAGTGGGCAATAGTGAGAACTTATGTAAAAGGGATATTACAGAAAGCATTGCCTCTATGACCAAATTAAATTGTAAAAAGTAATATTATGTGCATTTCCCTTTCTGGCCAATGTACCAGACAGGTTAAATAAGCACATTCACATGTTAAACAATCATATGCAATTTTTAGTAAGTCACTATAGTGATAAACTGTTATTTTTGACATAAATAAATTTACAGACAATTGTAGATTTTCATTGACTAGAGATACTATGTATCTGTCAAAATTAGTTAAAGTTAAGATTGCTACATTGTTAGCATTTAATATTAACTCAGTCATAAGTACTATGACGAAGTCCTCCATTACTACATGTTTTAGTAGTATTACTAATATAAGTGTAGTAAATAATTTAAACAATTAGTTATGACAACAGAGAAAAGTGACTTAATATTAACTCATCAAAATATAAATCGTTTCTCTGGCAAAATACTTGACATAGAATTATTAGCAGAAAAATATAATATTGATATTTTATGTTTTACGGAGACATGGTTAAAAGCAGATAAAATGGCATTTAGTGTTAGTGGCTACAGAGTCGCCAGCTCGTTCTTTAGGATATCAGCAGAAGGTGGAGGCACCATGATCCTCATCAAGGATGGTGTCTCTCACAAGGATAGGCAGGATATTGTAAAACTTTCTGTAGAACGAGTGTGTGAGGTCGCGTGTGCAGAGACCAGTGGTTATATTATATTGTGTGTATATAGGCCTCCTTCATCAAGTATATTGGCATTTATTTCTAAAATGGAGGATATTCTTAAAAACTTAAAATGAATAATAACATTTTAGTCTGTGGGGACTTTAATATAGATTTGCTAGTGGATTCCACAGATAAAAGACTTTTTGAATTTACTTCAATCATTTAATCTAAACTGTCAATTTCTCGAGCCGACTAGATTAACTACAACTTCAGCTACCTGTATTGATAATGTTATTTCAAATTTTAAAATTAACTCTAAAGAATTATTAGCTGGCGTTCGCTCAGACCACACATGTCAAATGGTCAAACTGAATTGTGAAAGCAATAGAAGTAAGAACATAGTACAATTTAGACCCCTAACCCAATATAATCTACAGAAATTTAGTGCTAGGCTTAATTTGGTGTTGCCTATGCTGACTTGCGGTTCAGACAACCCAAATAATATGTTTAAAACATTATTAAATGGTATTACAAACATATTTAATAAAACATGTAGTGTAAAATCAGTGCCACTAAAAAATAAAATATCATTCAGTGCTTGGGCAACAAACGGTATTAGACGTAGTAGAGATGTTCTCTATGAATTATATGACAGAAGGTCCTTTACACCCAATGTCGAATTTAATAATTATGTGAGAACATACTCTCAAATTTTTAAACGTGTATGTAGGTATGCTAAAGCTGCCTATATCAGTAGTCATATTAAAAACTCAGATAATAGAATTAAAACTACTTGGAAAATTATTAATACTGAAACTGGCAAAATAAAACTAATGACAAGATTTTATTGAACATTAATGACGAGCTAGTTTCAGATAAATATAGAATAGCTAATTACTTTGAACATTTTTTACTAACATACCTTTTGAAACGACAAAATGTCTGCCATCCTCACCAGGGGCAGCTGAGTCGTTCTTAAAACAAAATGTTGATCTGTCGATTCCAAATTTCGAATTTGAGTTTGTCACGCACTCTGATATAATAAAAGTATTTAAGAGCTTAAACATGAAGAGTACTGAAGACCTATGGGGTTTATCTGTTAAAGCGTTGCAGTCAGTAATAGACAACATTGCCCCAATTCTTGCGGAAATCTTTAACTGCTGCGTCAGAGACGGCATATTTCCTGATCTTATGAAGGTTAGTAAAGTAGTACCAATTTTTAAAGCAGGTTGTTCTAACACCCCTCTAATTTCAGACCTATTTCTATTTTACCAGCCTTAAGTAAGGTATTTGAAAACTAATGCTTAACCAAATGCTGGTGTTTTTAATAAAAATGGGATCTTACATAATAGACAATTCGGCTTTACAAAAGGCAGATCCACGCAAGATGCTGGACGTGCTTTAGTCAAAGCTGTGTTAGATGCTTGGGAGGGATCCCAGGATGCACTGGGGGTCTTTTGTGATCTTTCTAAGGCATTCGATTGCGTCGATCACAAAACCCTCATTTTAAAGCTTCATTATTATGGTATTAGAGGAATTGGACTTAAACTAATATCTTCATATTTATCAGGTCGAAATCAAAAGGTATTTATCGACAACGTCTCCTCTGCCGGGTCCGCAGTTAGAATTGGGGTTCCCCAGGGTTCCATATTGGGTCCATTCCTATTCTTAGTTTACATAAATGATCTGCCTTACATGGTTGATAATATGGCAGATGTAGTATTGTTCGCTGACGACACTTCGATTATTTTTAAGTTAAATAGAAGGGATGAGAATCTCGGTGAGCCACATAAAGTACTTAGTTTGATTTCTGACTGGTTCTCTTCTAATAATTTACTTTTAAATGCCGCAAAAACGAAATGTGTCAGATTTTCGTTACTGACTATAAAAAAGGAACTAAATATTGATTTAGATGGGGATAAATTAGTATTAGTTCCCTGAACGGTCTTCCTCGTGGTTTCAATCGATAGTAAATTGCAATAGGGCCCCCATATTCAAAAAATTTCTAGTAAACTGAGCTCTGCCGTGTTTGCTATTAGGAAGTTTAGACAATTAACTGACGTGGCTACGGCAAGGCTAGTGTATTTTGCATACTTTCACAGCATTATGTCCTATTGTATTCTTCTGTGGGGCTCTGCTGCAGATCTGCAGACCATTTTTATCTTGCAGAAACGAGCGATTAGAGCTATTTACAACCTTCGCTCTCATGATTCCCTTAGGCAAATGTTTAAGGAGGTGAATATACTGACTTTGCCGGCCGAATATATTTTTCAGAATATAATGTACGTACGTAAAAACCTTAGTACTTTTATTAAAAACAGTGACTTGCATAGTCTAAATACCAGAAATAAAAATAAATTGGTTGTCCCTAATCATAGGCTCTGTAAAACCAATAAATCTTTCTTAGTTAATAGCATTAAGTTCTATAATAAACTTCCCTTCGAAGTTACCAATTTGACCGAACAAAAATTCAAGTGTTATGTTAAGCGTGAATTAATGTGTAAAGGATACTATACTGTATCTGATTACCTTAATGATAAGACGGTTTGGAAAGTTTGTCCTGCACACAATGACCCACCATGTTAGCACACATTAGTAATTAATTAACTGCCTAAAATGTCTTTGTTACATGTCTCACATGCTTTTTTTTATATAATAATGACATTTCTATAGTTCTAATTTGACATAATCATATCATATCTTAATGAAATGTAATTTTTGAAAGACGACCACCCGATCATGTTGTGTTTGCCTGTTCAATATCACTATTTTTTTCTTTTCTCATGATTGAAAACTATGATTGTAAATGTAGGCGAATGCACGCTGTACGCCGTTATTTAAGTATGAATCTATGTTCTCTTTTATTTGCTATCGCTAATTTTATTTTATGCCGCTCCAGGTTTAGTCGATTGGATTTCATCTTATCCCATGTTAACGGTGATGTGCGTGCATTAGCTTATATAACTATTGTGACTATGTACAAGAAAGACTTGGAAAAAATACAAAAGAAGTACTGAACAATTGATGACAAAAAAGAAAGCCCGGAGTTTCTTTCTGCCTTTCTTCTTCGGGTAGTCATCACTTAGGTAGCTAGTGAAAGGCTGGTAGGTTAGCTAGGCTAGGGCTCATGTCCTCACCGGTGAGGATCGCGACGCGTTACCCTTCTATTTCCCCTACTTGCCAGCCCGAGCTGGTTACTTCGTACTTTGTACCTAATCTTTTGTATAAACTTTATCCCTAATTTAAAATCTCCATAGTTATATAAGTGATTTTAATAGTTGTTTAGAAATAATAATTATTCTTATTCTTTGTTTTGACGTATCATAAGTGCAACTTTGTTCGCCTACGTGATAAATAAAGTATTTTATTTTTAAACAAAAATATTTTGCAGGTCACGCAATGCGACTGACGTATTTCGTATCGCCGTACGAGCTGCTAGACAAAGATAAAGGCTTACAGCCCCTCACTGTGGATCTTCTTACATTGGGCAAGCCATCTGCTTCCAATGGATTAGCGTCGCTAGTGGCTCCCTCACACACCCCTATAGGACAGTCGGCTACAGTGTTACTCGAAGGTTCTACTGCGAATAAACTGCAGCTATCGGCTATTATATCAAACGGAGCACGATCAGGAAAAGGGTATGTTACTACTATTTTTGCCCAAATATTATAACTTGGTTAAAAATTTACATTCCGAAAAAAGCGTGTTTTAAAATATAAACACAGGTAAATTCAAATAAAAAACTTTAACGAACTGCGTTTATTTTCTAATTTGATGTATGTTACAAATGTTTTGTAGTCGATTTGCGATATGATACAGTCTTGAGAAAATTGACATATTACCTCTATATTTGAATAATGGTGGTATTTTGTTTTTCAGAAATGTTCCAATATATGCTCAATTGGTGCCTCAGAACAGTGCGATGCTGCCCGCTTGTTTCACGTTGAAGCTCTCACAGCCCACACCGCTTTGCTCAGGACTAGCGAAGCTTATACATGCAACCACTGAGGTACTTTATATTACTTTTACTAACCTCGGGCCGCATTTTGTATATTTCCTAGTTTTCATCTTATTAAATACTAATGTATGTTCGGCTGTATTAATTTGGTTATTGTACTCTTGAAAACATTAAACTTATCAAGATGTTTAAATTACTTTTGCAATCAATGTGTTGCAAACATAATTTCAGCATTGAAGACAATGTAATGTTGATATAAAACTATATTCCAGACTTTTCGGCCCCAGTGCCCATGAAGCCTGCAGACTTCGAAACGTTAGGAAAAAATAATAGTATTAAAACTAATTTTATTTTAACGTAAAACATTCGTGTAAATATAAGAAATCATTATGCAATGTAATGTGTTTAATTCAAGGTGGAAGTGGCAGGAGACTGGGCCAACGCGAAACCCATGCTGGGTCTGGTTGCACAGCAAGCGTACAACAAACTGACACCCGGCAAGACCGTCGAGCTCAACCTCAGCAAAGGACTCTTTGTGGTGAGTTAAAGATGCAATATTATTATGTATGGTTCTCATGCTCCAATGTGTAAGTATACGCTCAATTAAACGGGTTCGTCCTTGTTGCTTAAAATCGGATGTTAGCAGTAGTGTTTTCCAAATAACCCATTATACTCGTAAATAGGTTTCCTACGAGATTTAATAAGAGACTCCGACTTTTCCTGTTAATCTATTTATCTCTTGTAATTTTTTTCTGCAAGTTTGAGAGTTCACGATAGGAATTTCCAGTCAGTACTAGCTTAAAAGTGGGGCGTGCCGGCCATGCGCCTGGGGACCAGGACCTGTGCGAGGGTCGTAGGCGCCACAGGCTTTAACTTGACAGTCACCATCGGCTTTTGCGATCATTTGTATCTAATAAATTATAGTCGCCCGCGGCCAGACAGTATCCTTACAGTGGTCGTGCGTATGCGCAGAACCTGCCGGACCAGACGCAGTGCTACTTCGTGTGCGAGTCGCGCGGGCTGGAGGCGTGCGTGGTGTCGAGCGTGCCGTTCACGCACCCGTCGCACGTGCCGGCGCTGCTCGCCTGCCTCCGCCAGCAGGCGCTCTTCAACGCGCTGCTCGCCAGCTGCGTGCGTCTGCAGACCAAGCAAGGTACCACCACCCTCTGCTACTGGGCTAATCTAACCACAATAAGTGCCTACAGCGACTCGGGGAGTGTTACATAACGAAAATTAAAATAAATATTTCGCTGTATTATACTGTGTGCTCGTTTCTGTTATTTAAATGAAACAAAATACGTGTATATTGTTCTTCCATAGTGGTGGAATTGGAGAGCGTGTTGATGTTCGAAGTGAGCGCGTTGTCATGGCAACACATATCGATCTCGCTGGAGCACCCGCTGGAGGAGAGCATGGCGACGGTGGAGCTGGAGCTGTCGGACCCGGCGTCGCCGCGCGCATGCGTGTACACGCTCAACACGCCCGCGCGCGACCACGTCGACGACTACATCACTAAGGTGCTGCAGAAGAGCCACTCGATACCGATCACTTTGAGGTAAGGACGAAGCTACTCGGCAACGTGTCTGTGAATTATGCGCACATAGTTGACTACCAACTGCTCATGCCATCCAGCCAACAAATGTTTTCCGACTTTCAACTATGCGAAGCTGCCAGCTATGAACTAAACCATAGTTTATTATAATGCTATTAATGTAATATTCATCAACACAGTGCCTTATCAGTTTTACGTCACGTAATACCTACGATATAGATCAGCACTATATTTTTCTTCTCAGGTCATTGATAAAGATTTGGGATCGAGAGGCGGCCACGAAACAAATGAACGGCGGTTATTCGGCGCTAGAGCAAAATTTTAGCTATGGCGTGGGGGGCATCGACCCCGGGGGCGAACGCGCCAAACACGAACCGACCACACTCGCGAGGCAATCAGGTACGTTAACAAACTTCATTAAATCCACAATAATAATGTTTCTAGACCATTCGATAGAAATTGACGAAATTTAAAAAAACATGCTTAAACAGTACAGCACAGTAACAATTATCCAAGATGGAAGGATCGCGTGACTTATCACAACTAGTCGCTCAGGATATTTGCTTTTAGATTTTACTCAGTGTGGACAGGCCTATACTATTAAGTACCAGTAACTAATGCCTGCATTCATTTATTGAAATCATCATAAATGGTAGGGCACATTATCTTAAAATGAGGACGGTGTACAAAGTACATTGATTTCATGACCTTGAAAGAACTCTTTTTTTTTTTTTCCAACAGGCACGTACCTCTCGGAGCAGCAACATCACTTATCAATGATGTGCCAAGACTCTGCTGCTAGCGAGAGTAAAGCGCAAATAATAGAGGAGCGGAAATCAAAAAAGCGGAAAGCCGATTCCGATGCGTGGCCCACCGGTCCAAAAAAGGGCAAGCCTGGCCTCAGTGACATGATGGACTCTGACAGTGAGAGTGACAACTCAGACGCCTACGTCAACGAAGACGACAATACAATCAACAGTAACTCGACGAACGAAGACATAGAGGGTCAAGAGTCGTCCGTATCGCAAAACGAATTCGCGTCGGATCTGGAACTGTCTGGAATGGATGCTACAGATGCGCTAGGTGGCCAGGACAACCGGACCTCCTCCGACATGGACAACTCCAACGATGGAGACGTTGAAGACTTGATTAGGTTAGTAATTATATTTGTCAGTACAGTGCATGGTTGTGCCAAAATATTTATTAGAAATTAAGTACCATGCGCTAAAATATTTATAAGAAAGGCATGTATTGATACTTTTGTATTCTGTTGTTACAGGAATTCTTTTCAGAAGTCTGATCACAAAAGGCAAAAGCTTAAAAATAAAGAACCAGAAGTAAGAAGGAATACGTCGTCCCTACTATTAGACTTAACCGAAGGGAAGTCGTACATGCCGTCGTCGGTTAGCATTACCCCTATAGGTTCCACTCCCTCAGGTACAGGAGCGACAGGATCTGGATCGAGTTTATCTTCAATGCTCTGTTTGGATCGCAGGCCCGGGATAGAGATAATTCCGATCAGTTCAGCGGCACCGGCTGCCCTGCCCAGCTCGATCACAATAACACCCATAACATCATCGCAAATGAAATCAATGGATGACCGAATCAGATCTGAAAAGAAGTCAAGCAAATCCGGAGAAGAAAGGAGCAAAGAAAAGAAAAAGAAACGGAGGCGGGACGACTCTATGGGGCCCCCGGAAAAAGTTCCGCCCAAACAAGATCCGTTAACAAAGCCTGTCTCGGTGAGCATCAAGCCTACTGACGGATCCCCTTTAAGGCCCACGTCCCCAAACTCTCTGCTTAGAAAATTTAGTCCAAGTCCGACTCACGGTCGCTCTGTGTCTATAACAAAGTCTCCGAGCCCCAGTACAGTAAAGGGCCTAGGCAAACCCTCGGGATCGTCTAGCCACCACAGTAGCCCCCGGCATTCTCCAGTTCAGAATAGCCCTAAACATTTTCCTGGATACTCGAGTCCAAAAAACCATAGTATATCCTCACCGAAACACAGTTCGTCAGGTTCAGGAAAACCTAGCATGTCGGCTTTAAAGTCGGCAACTAGCGGCTCACCATCTGGCAAATCTGGCACTACGGGTTACGACCTCTCAAAAAAGATTTCTAAAGATAGTTACGGGTCCAGCTCAATGTCATCAAGAGACAAAGAAAAGAAACATTCTGGTTTGTCTTTTTCTAGTTCCGGTAGAAGTAGTCCGAAATTAAAAAACCCCATAAAGTTAAAACAGTTGGAAATAACGCCCGTATCTTGTGACAGTTCTGTTACTGAACCGTTAATATCCCCACCAAATGTAGAAGTCAAGCCAAACGCAAGTCAAGCTCGTAATAGAAAAGGTTCCCTAAGTGCTGTTATAGATAAACTTAAATCTGCCCAACATTGTGGTGGTGACGGGGATTTAAGTTCTAAATCTAGTGGATCTTCGAGTAGTGTTAATAAATTTTCTGATCAAAAAAACAGTTTACCAGGTGGCAGTACGAAACTCAGTGAAAGCAAAAATCAGGAATATATGGTCAAGCCCAGTTCGGATGGTATGAAAATTACAATTAATAAAACTAGGAGTAAGGAGTCATCGAGCAGTAGTTCAAAGTTAAATTACAGCAGTTCAAGTTCGAGTAAACAGTCGTCTCCTCAACTCACGCCTCCTAGTCAAGGTTCACCCAAAACGCACACAGGACTTAAACCTGGCGTTATAAGTGGGCCGGCCTCAAAAAAAACACAGGCGATGCAGTCATCTAAATCCGGTAGCATAACACCCGGCTCGACGCCACCTAAATCTAACATGAGCCCTTCGGAGTCAGCAGGCTCAAACCCAAACATGCCTAAAGTGCCTTATTCAAAGTCATCAAGCAGCAGTAGTGCTGGTATAAACCTTTCAAAATCTGCTTCTAAGTCTAGTTCAGGTTCTCCCAAAAGCAGCAGCTCTGATCTTGCTAAAATCATAAGAGATCGAGAAAGGGAAAAGGCTAGGACTAAACTAATGAGTAATTCGGAAAAATCAATATTTTCTTCAAAGTCCGAACGGCACTCTAGTCCTAGTGGTTCACGCGATGATGTAGACGGAGACAGGTACAAATCTAAAGACGCAAATTTTCTCGTTGAAGGTCTAATCAAACCTCTAGACACGAGTAAATTTCAAATACCCAAGTTAAAAAACCAAAACACTCCCGACAAAAATAGTCCAGCAGCACAATATGACAGCCGTTCCTTAGTAAATGACTTCACTCGCAATTTAGAACAAAATAAGTATGCTTTTTCTCATTTTGATAATCCAAATCGAACTGTGGATTCGCTACAAAAATCTGGTTACCCTTTAAATGTACCCAAACCGATGTCAGACAGACCACTGGAATATTCAAAAGCCTTAACAGATAGTATAGCTAAGGGGGAAAGTCCCCAACGAAATAAAGACGACGTCAAAGAAAGTTGCTCAGGGCCCTTTCCTATGATGCCCCTTGATTTCAAAACTGATATGGCGAAGGGGTTTCCCGCACCTAAAGGCAGCACAGAAGACAGGAAAGGCGCGGATTCATGTATGAAACCTCCAGCTAGCGGGTCCGTGGCGAGAAGCGGGGCTACCACACCGCAAGAAGCCGCTGAAATGCTTCTCGACTTTTCCTCCTCCTCAGGAAGCAAGGTATCCGGAATGGTAGCTGTTCGACCTGTATACCCGGCGTCGCCTGCTCTAGCTTTACAATTAGCTAAAAGTCCGGCTCCATCGCCTTTAATCGCCGCATCGCCTCATTCAAATTCTCCCTGTATCACCGATGACGAGCTCATGGACGAAGCCCTCGTCGGGCCTGGCAAATGAGAACAGGTTGACCTCCCCGCCAATGCAAGTAGCTCTGGCACTTTTATGTACCGGTAAAAACTATTCACCAGTTTTGAAATAATTACCGTATAGCCATTGATTGTTCTAGCCGTGAATATGTGTTTAGTATTAAAAGCTTTTGTTATTTATAAACTATATTTATTTAAGTTATGATCCGAATGAATACAATTCTCTCTTCTTTTTAAATATTTAATAATATAACGTATTTCATGTTTTAACGACCACGTTTATAATAATTATGTATTTAACAAATTGTGATTCGTATAAATGTTATAGGAGGGCGAAGTGGTGGTGTCATACCTTAAAAATATAAAAGACGTAGTTTACATAAGTTCACATGTTACTGGTTATTGTTAACAAAAGAACCACTTTGAAATAACTGCCATGAATGTAATACAACTTTGTGTACAACAATATTCCTAAGTGACACATAGCAAACAAAATACAATTTACAATTAATGTAAATAGGTGAATTTATATAATAATGGTATTGAATTGATTATATTGATAAGGCATTTATGTTTAAAGATAAATGATTTTTTATAAATAAATATCATAAAAATACAAAATAGTTTCCTATACCCTGTTTGTTATAATCTAATGACGTTTCCACCGGCAAGTATAGTTTTACAATAAATGCTTCGCGTGTGGTTGTTTCCACAAATGTACACTAATATTACCTGAAAAATATGTTAAAAATTAATAAAAATATCTTAGAGAGCTTGGATTATAGTAAAAACCGTAGTATGGGTAAAAGAAGTGTGCATTTCTGTAAGGATTTCTTCTAAAATTTCTTCTGGTAACGTAACGACGACGCGGCTTCTGCCTCTTCCTAAAAAATGGCAAGGGGGCAAAACCTGCTGCGGTTTCCATGATTTCATCTTGAACTTTGTTCATGGAGACAAATCTATATGAGTCATCAAATATTGGTTCGTAATTTACATTCAAGTCAGTCTCCATTTGCGGGAATACATCCATTGGGGGATTAATAATATTTTCTTCAATGGCGTCTTCGTCCGCTGAGTTGAATGTCGCTACAATGTTTTCCTCAATATTAGGTACTGATTCAGAAATTTCAAATTTCACCCCATTGTCACTTGGTGTTTCACTATTGGCTATTGACGAAGACTCATCTACAAAAGTTGTTTCTGGTTCTATAGTTTCTAATAATGGTGTCTTATCATTCTCTGCGTCAGCCGTTTCCTTTGATGCAGGATTTGCAATAACACTAACAAATCCCACGTATAATAACAAAACTGTCCTAGTCTTCATTTCTTCTGAAACAAATATTACTTGGTCACGAACAAATCACGAATTTAAAATTTTCAGAGACTGATGCTCTTATATTGCATAGGTTCTAGGTCAAAGAAAGGTGTCCGTTACCCTAAGTGATTGTTTGTTTAAATATTTAGCAGGGGTTTTCACACAAACTTTGAGCAGAAAATAAGTATAACTATACTTAATAATTATTCGTAGTTTAGTGTAAAAGGCTTAAAGTATGAAATTTGGTGCTAGCATTTACATCTATGGAGACAATAATTAATGCTATGTCTTTTGGTACCCCAAAGTAATTGTCAAGCTATCTCCTTCGCAGCAGTCCATATAAGGCTTTTCCTCAAAAATATTACCTTACCGGTTATCCATTCTTGTCGTGATTTAATTCAACACCAAAAGTTACATATAGTACCTATTTAATTTTAGAAATCCCCTTTGCTACTATAATATGAAATTTATAATTTTAATACTAAAATCTATAAATAATACAAAATGATGATAGTAAATACATACCCCCATGCATTAAGAACTAAGCTAAATTCATTTTCTCCCACTGTCAAGTATCTTGATTAAAATCCAAATTTTAAAATGTCAAATTCCCAGATATTCAATTATATTCACTAATTCCGTTTGAACTACGAAATATTTATACCTCGCATAAAAATTAGACAAACAATTTGAGATTTATTCCCTTAAATAAATAATCATACTTACATAATAAACAAATCCATTTTGCGGGCACGGTTGACGATATCGTGGATTAACCCTTCTCTGTCCTTGATAGTTTCTCCTTTGGGCTCTAGCTTTCTCTCGCCTCTCCTTGAGTTTCTTCATGGCGAATCGCGGCAGAAAAGGGTTTTGCGACTCCGCTGCTTCCATCATTTCATCACCGCGATTTTGCACAGCTGTTAACTTCGAGCCCCCTACAGGAGACCCTTGAACAATTGCTACTAGAGTAACCAGCAGAATTATGACATAAATCTTGAAATACATTTTGTACTGAAGTACTAAAGCGTACGGTAGTTAATCCCAGTTTATCCGCATACGAGTCTGTGTCCGTGTTTTATAGGGCCGATAATTAACATCGTATGACACATTCTTGGTGCATTTGTTTACCATAACGTTGTATTTTAGGAAATGTAACGGGTCATACGGCCGTCTCCAATTATCACGTCCTCGGCTCGTATTCATAGGCCGGGGCATGTGAATAATATTGAATTTGGAGACCCAGTTCAATAATAACGGGTGTCAGTAGGACTTTGTATGCTCTAGATATCTTAATAGGAATTGGAATTTGTAAACATACAGCAAATAAAATGTAGTATGTAATAATTTATAGATATTTTCTATATTTCGAAAGATATGCTTAATTGATCTTAAACGATTTTATTAAAACTTTGTATCTATACAACAATATAGTAAATTTTAAACTAAACTAAAATAAATATCTGAAAATACCATAAAACCACCTCTATCTTTTCTGTATAACATATTTTCCTGTGTCCATATAATATTTTATTTATTTAAGGATGTCTGTTATTCTTATTAGCAAGATTGACATTTTGTATTTGTCTTTGTTCTTTTTGTGTACCTATAGTACAACAACACACGCAGACTGCAGTTAATTAGTACGAAAGGTTATTGACTTATGTCAAGTTTAAATATTTTTTAGTCAAACTATTGCTGAAAATCAAACTAATTCCACAAAATGCACGTTTCCAGCCACTCTCCGCCCCTTTCTGCTCTACTATAGAGCCTATTAAACTTAGTAAGCAAGTATTACCATCAAACCTAACAACCACAATGCTTACCAATAGGGGCATTCCACGTGAAGCGGGCACGAAAAAAAACTCGATGTCTCAGATTTTCGTAATATTTGATTATGTTATACCTGTATATGTCCTCGATCCAGATACAAAATATTATTAAAGTGTAAAGCCTGGTAAGCGAGTTAAAGGACTTTGAAGTATTGACTGGCCGGCTGGTATACGCCACTTCGAATCCAATTATCAAGTTTTTAAATGTTACAATAAAATAAATAAAGCAATGAAATAAATACTTCATTTAATGAGCTTTTTTATTGTATTTTTGGAAATTGAAAAATGTTTTTTTTTCTTTGAAAAAAATATGTTTGAAAGTTTCAAACTTGAATTTCACAAAGTTGGCATATTTATATTTTTTTTATTTTTTTTCTAAAAATAGCTCCTATTGTATAGATAATTCCTGCGAAGTTTCATAATGGGCTGAGAAGTAGTTTAGGAGCTAGACCGATTACAGTGCCGAAGCGCGGTGGTCGCCAGAAAGAGCGAAGTAGTAAAAACTTTCAATTAAACTAAATACTTTCGATTAGACTATTTTATCATGTTTTGCATCGCTCTAACGATTCAATTACATCTGAATATAATATAAAAAAATATATTTATATTACTGACGGTGTACAACAACATTTGAAACTTGGCAAGGATAATCTATATACAATATTGGCTATTTTAGTAGAAAAACGTTATTATATAAATATGCCAACTTTGTGAAATACAAGTTTGAAACATTAAAATATATATGAATAATAATAATAAATAGTAGTAGTAATAATAAATATGAGTTTGTGGCATTGATGTTCTAGCCTATATGTATAAGCGGTCGGGTATCGTGAAGGCTTTTGTTTGATGCGTTATGTAAACTAGCCTGTGTCTCCAGGCGTTTTAGGTTACCACTGAGACCGTCAAATTGCCCTTCTGCCATGTGAAGTGGCACGAAAATGAAATTCTGCATCTTTACCACAATCCTGTTTGAAATATAACAAGTTAATACAATTAAATCTTTTTAAAATGTTGTTGTGCACCGTCGGTAATATAAATATATTTTTTATATTATAATTAGATGTAATTGAATCGTTAGAGCGATGCAAAACATGATAAAATAGTCTAATCGAAAGTATTTAGTTTAATTGAAAGTTTTTACTACTTCGCTCTTTCTGGCGACCGCCGCGCTTCGGCACTGTAATCGGTCTAGCTCCTAAACTACTTCTCAGCCCATTATGAAACTTCGCAGAGATTATCTATACAATAGTAGCTATTTTTAGAAAAAAAATAAAAAAAATATAAATATGCCAACTTTGTGAAATTCAAGTTTGAAACTTTCAAACATATTTTTTCAAAGAAAAAAACATTTTTCAATTTCCAAAAATACAATAAAAAAAGCTCAATAAATGAAGTATTTATTTCATTGCTTTATTTATTTTATTGTAACATTTAAAAACTTGATAATTGGATTCGAAGTGGCGTGTACCAGCCGGCCAGTCAAAACTTAAAAGTCCTTTAACTCGCTTACCAGGCTTTATACTTTAATAATATTTTGTATCTGGATCGAGGACATATACAGGTATAACATAATCAAATATTACGAAAATCTGAGACATCGAGTTTTTTTTCGTGCCCGCTTCACGTGGAATGCCCCAATAGCAATGTTCATTTGTAAGTATTACTTACCTCGGGCAAAATTACTTTCTGCTACAATACTAATATTTTGGTGATTACTAAAACTAGTTTTATCAATGCATAGTATGAAGAATAGGTAAAAGTAATACTGGGAAACATTATATAATCCCAATCGATTTTATATGAGAAAAATCCTCCAACACTTTCGGAACTTCTCAAAAATGGTAAAGGTTCCACGGGACCTTAAAACATTTTAATCTCTTCACACAAGCTATGATCGAGGTCCAAGAGAATTATAATATGTATGGAAAATCGAGGTTTTGTTTTATAAGTTCGAAGAAGCTTGTTACTTTTTCTTGCAAAGAGGCAACCGGGTAAGTTCTTATTTAAGGCGATACCTCAAGGTCCATTTTCATACATTTTGTTTCACCTTTAATCTGGGTAACTAAACAAGTATTGGCAAGTAAAGAATTTAAATTCACGTCTAGTTAGTGATTAGTTCTCGCAGTTGAAAGAAAAACGTAAAAATAATTAATACTCATGGATATTTCGGCCTTTAAAATTTAATATGACGAAATTTTAAAGGCAGAAATATCCATGATTATTAATTATTTTTACGTTTTTCTTTCAACTGCGAGAACTAATCACTAACTAGACGTGAATTTAAATTCTTTACTTGCCAATACTTGTTTAGTTACCCAGATTAAAGGTGAAACAAAATGTATGAAAATGGACCTTGAGGTATCGCCTTAAAGTATCCACCTGTTTTATTCATAGTTTCACGGGATTCCGGTCAATTTGCACCCGTTACCTCTCTCTCGAACAGAGTTTTATCTAAACTTGAAATTAATCAAGGTTCAATATTTACAGTGTAGATTTTAAACTAATGCATAGAGGCCAATTTTTCAATAAAATACTGGGGAAGTACTGGTGTAACTTACTCATACAGATTCTGTGAAAAATGAAATTTCTGTGCTAATTACTACAGCCTATAGACTATAACCAGAATCTTTAAAAGATCATCAATCATTATAGCGGAAATATAAATAATGCTGAGTAAAGTCTGGGAATTGACAGAATGAATCCCTATTTTCCCTCGCACGTGAATATTCACAATGCTAGTAGTTTAGTTAGTATAGACATTATGTAAAGGAATATATTACATTGCAATGCAATACATTGCCACTGCATAAATAAACCGTTGAGCTATTAACATACTTATTACTTTTTTATATTTTATAGATATCTAAGTAGGTATAGCAATTCGCGCCTTTACACGGAACGAAGAGCATCGATTCGCAAATTATCGCACTACAACTATTATTACGGTTTGTTTTTATAAGCTATGAAATCCTACACTAATTGAATTTTAATGTCGATGTGTACACTAATCATCAATCATTTTACAAACCTTTAATGTATTGAATAGACACCTATGTTAAGTTTAAACGTTTTATTTTATTGAAATCTTATAACCTATAAGTACTTACGTGTATGGAACATTAAAGGACTAAACTATTTAAAGTGCGGCTTAGATTATCATAAAAACTAGCAGAAGTTATCTTCCGCAAGCTACTTACCACGTAAACAATCACGGCAACCTGACTTCTCCAAATTATTAAAGGGCTTGCAGCACGTCGCATGACAAGGATTATTGGAATTTTCCCTTACTGTAAACGCAGCTGGCAATTCTTGAGAAACATATTGCTGCCAGAACTTGCTAAACTAAACTTAGTACAACACTATTACCCGAAAAGGTAACAATTAAACTAAATTCTAAGCTTACACTAACATGTTCTTTAGTATGAGACAGAGCCCGCAATATCGTTTCACTGTGTTCAAATGTTACAATTTTACTTTATTCTCGCGAGATTTCCAAAATATTATTTAACAGACACCATACGCTTGTACTAACTATAAATTAGACTCGCTCACACTTGACATAACATGGTTCACTGTCAAGGTGCCCATACTGATTCATTATTCACAATAACCAGTGACTGATAAGCTAATAAACTTTGCGAATACTAAACATGGTTTCGCTTCTTGGAACTAACGCCCATCTCGATGCATGTTTAATAATAACCCAATACCTACGTAGGTTCTATTATAGACACAGAATACCTACATAATATAATATAATAAACAGTGTAATTACTGGATATAATAAAACTTAACATCTAATGTCTCAAGATGGCGAGCGTAATGGAATACCAAACAATAATTCAATACAGTCTAGTTTTTATGCTTGTACATTTTATAATTAGCTTTAATTCTGATTGTAATCTGTTTTGCGTCTTAATTTTATTAAAATAAAAATAAATTAAAAATAAAGGTGTTGGATAGTGTTTCTACTATTTATGGGCGGTCGTATCGCTTACCTTCAGGCGAAAGGCAAGCTCGTCTCGTCATTCAAAGCAATAAAAAAAACTTAAATTATTGCAAAATATTGTGCAAGATCAAACATGTTAATAGTAATAACTTGTGTAGATCTATATATATATTAATGACTTTACATCTGTTTAAGAGTAACAATTTCGTCATACATAATTGTTGCGTAACTTTAACCGTTCACGCAGCGAATTAACAAAAGCTCTGAAAAGGAATACATTTTTCCGTTTTTGCAACTTTTTTTAATGATGATTCACTCCTTTCGGTCAAAACGTGATGTTATATAGGCTATAGCGTTCCTCGATATATGTGCTATCCATCACTAAAAGAATTTTTCAATTGGAACAAGTAATTCCTGGGACAAGCGCGTTCAAATAAACAAACTCTTCAACTTTATATAGTAAAAGTATAGATAGAACAGATGATGTACTTAGGTACATTTAAGTTTTTTTTTTATTTCACACAAAAACTAAATAGGTACATTTAGAAATACATTTTCTTCGTTGCCCCTTCATACCCTATGTATTCCACAAATTTATATGTATAATCTATACTATCTAGTGGTCGTGCAGAGGTCGAAGTACGACCGTAAAATTTTACATATTTTGTACCACATACCTATCATACATGTATTTTATTTTTCTCGACTCTATTTGAATACACAAATCCGTGCGCGCAATGTTTTTTAAAATGGTTACAAAGTTTTTTCTCCAGGCATGACTTAATATACATATAGATATAATTTAGATAAGTATATTTAAACTATTGTGTAGATTATGCTATATTAAAAACTTAATCAATTTTTTATTATAGCTTGTTGTATTTTCTTGAATTAATACTTACTATCTTAATATTGAGAGTGAGCCAGAGTGAACCTTTCAAACGCTCATATGACGGTTCTCAAAATACAAGCCAGAAGCATCTAGAGGTAGAGTGCCATGAGTCGTGTCCAAGGCGTGTCACAGAAATAAAGCGCCTAATTCAAAAAGTCTACAGTTTATAACCCAGTGAAGATTAAAAAGATGAGTTTATCTTACAGTTATATTTTTATTAAAAAAATATTTTTTAACATAACGATCTTAAATAAAAACATTAGGCACTTGATATTTACACACGGTTATAAGGTATATTATTTTGAATTTACCGCCATACTTTCTGGGCCACTATTCGTTGGCCAGACTCTAAAACTAATTCTAATATTATTTTAAAAAATACAAAAAAGATATTCGTCTTTTAAACATAGGGGACCTGTTTTAGGGCCGGCATAGCGCAGCGCACAGATTTTTTTCTATTAAACTATTATCGACATTGTCTTTATTGAAATAATATTCAAAATTAATTAACGCAACAATAAATTCGTAAAGAGCATCGAAGCGACTACATGCGAAATGTATGAGGTACGACTGCGCGAGCATGCGCGCTACTCCGCGCGCATCTGCTTTCGGTCGCCGGGTCCGCTGAAACGAAGCTCGTGCGGCGTAGGCGGGAACTGCTATTTTGTTAACACTCATTATTATTATACAATAGTTTCGTGTAGTGAACAACGCCTCCCAATCTATCCTATTAAGCACGAATATTATAGGTAGGTACTCGTTCGGACACCCAAAAAATTGCAAACCGTATGACGACAGTATGTCAATATACCCAGTCTAGCGCATATTCGCGCATACTTGCGCATCCGCGTGTAGACTCAAGGATTAGCGCGCATTCTTCAGTACAAATTTGTCTAATGTGTCACACGTTAAGAAAACTTCGCAAACATACTCTGCGCTGCGTTTCATCATATGTGCACCGGCCCTTAGTCATGCTAACAGCGTATTTCCGATGAAAAAAGTGTAACACTGTGCCAAAAGATGGCGCTACCGACTAGAATGGACATAAATATAATGAATGAGGAAGCCCGTCACCATTCTATATATTTCTTTAACAGAAAAAGCTCCCTAGACTTCTATATGTTGTCCCTAATAGCGAATTATAACGGTATTCATTGGTACTAGCGCTATAAACAATTAGTATCTTGATTCAATTATCTGGTCAAGCAATATAAACTTGTGGCATTTCCCTGTCGTATTAATAATATAATATCGTACTTATAATCTCGATGAAATGTTGCGCTGTTGTATAATCCTTCGGGGATAAAGGCGTATGTATGTATGTATCTACATACTACTACTACATCGACGCTTGAAAGGCAATATCTAAGCGTTAAATATACCAAAAATGAGTTAAGTACGAATAATGTAATTCCAAGACTTTTCTAATCCGTTTTATCTAAGTATATGTTGTATCTCTAGGATAATCCTTATATGATTGAACGTTATAAAGTAACAGTTTTGAATTTTTTTATTAAAATCAGAAACAATAAATCGCTTAACTTATAAAAAATGCTGATTGTCGCCTACGTATTATTGCCTCTAGCGTCGACACATATACAATAATTATAACTCGTAAGTGGTAATTATTAAATTCCTCAAACAATGATGACAATCATTACAATAAAATCGAAAGAAGTTCTTCGATATTTTTAACGTAGATATTCTACATACAGATAGATCCAGGAAGACTTGTTTATTGTAACATCTAATTGTAATCTATTGTCACAGCTACACAAATACGTTTCAAGTGTTTCACTCTTTACATAAGGAAGTTCTATTCATACTTCATAGGAAAAAATTGTATCTAATAGTATTTTCCTCATCCTCATCTAACGACACGGATCAAACGTAATCTAATCAAAAAACCTTCGAAATCGTATCATTGAAAACAACATAAACAAAACATTGCTTCCCAGAACACACAAAGCTCTTGCAAATCACCGTGTAAGAGTCTAACCATTGGCAAATGATAAACCCCATTATTTGGAAAATAAACTGTGATATCGTTATGTATTGTATGTAGGTGACTACGTTAATAGGCCGCTCTGTTAATAAAATTGTGCACATTCACGATACAGTTACCACACGCGTCGCAACTTTATTATAATTAGGTGATAACATATCATACACACCCATGCCTTTTATTTTCGAAAAGTTAGGCAGTAACGCATCTAGTCAACCTAGTTCATGGATGCTATGCAAGTCATAAAGAAAGTGAATGAGAATGGAAACGGTAGGGTTTTATTTAGGACTATTTTTAAAACTCGAAACCATCTTTTCCCAGAAAAAATTATACGAGATTTGGATAAAGTCATATGAGTTCATTAGAGCGAGTGAACCCGTAGTCATATTATTTATCTTTCACTGCACTAATCACTAAGTAGCTAGTAATAAAACTGGGCACCAGTTTGAAGTGAGCTTAAATTACTACTTAAAGAATGAAGAGTTTACTATAGTGACATTTCAAGTCTTTCTTAGATAGTGATTTCTATGTTTACGCAAATATTAGACAATAAAATAAAACTATTTCCGTTTTTATATTATAATTTAAAAGCTTTCTTAGATAATCGTAATTCATAGCTATTATATACTTTATACACTGTTATTTAACCTGGAATTCGAATCTTAAGATCTGCTTGTCGGCAGCCCATATAAATATCTTATACCAAAAAAAACAACAATACTTCTAAAAATCATGCGTCATAAAGGTATATATTTGTATTGGTTATATTCGTATCAAAATGAAAAATACTTCTATAATAGCTACTATACTTATAATACAAAAATTACTAGTTTCTTACTTGTTACTACTTTTAAATATCATGACAAGGCCAATGTCACAGTTAAGAATTATCTGTAATCGTAATCACGCTTCCCTGCTTTGATATGCCGGATATAATATCTGCGATTGTCTGGATTACTTTACTAGCTTATCCTCGTTCTTCGAATTTTGATTGTGACATATGTTCAAGGTCTTCCACGTCCATTGATTGATAGTGACGTCAGTGACGCTCAGCTGAAGCGGCACAGTGGGTGGAAGTGGGTGTGTGTTCGCGGCACGCTCAGAGCTCTACACTCGCAGCGCGGACGGCTCTGTCGGCAGTCCGCCGGAGTCAATCCGTGTTACACGCTCGTCGCGACCGCTTTTATATCGATCGTTTTAATTTCCTGTGTTATAACAATACAAAATTACAAAAACAGAACAGTATTTTCGGTGATTCGAGGCGGTCCACACGCGAAACCTTTGCCTATAAAGCTAAATAAAAAGTAGAATTCGTATTCAGTTTTGCAATTCGTGGAGGGCAAAGGACCGTTGTGCATCACGAATTAAGCTTTGAACACTTTTATGTTAAGTAGTAAAATATAACTTTTCATCATGAAGGATAAGAAAAAGCGGTAAGTTCAATAATTTAGTTTTTGTTATAATAAAAATATTTTATTTAGTTTTAACTTTACAATAAGAAAGTTTACAATATGGTTACAAAAACAAACAAGAAAGACATATAAATTCAGCCACATTAAATAATATTCAATTATTTATAATATTCTTCGGGTCTAACGGAATCATTAAGTTTACTTTTAAAGTTTTACCCCATATATGCAAGATGCTAAATAGGTGCATATTAAAGATCACGGTTGATTACGAAATCCCAACCATGATACAAATAGTGTTACTTGTTTAGGCACGTAAAGTTGAACAATATTTTTATGTAAGAAATGAAAGGAATGTTTATATGTGAATGCTTCTTGACATTAGACCGTACACGTGCGTATTTAAAATTCACAATCAAATGGCTTTCACTAACAAGATAGTCATATTCACAAAAAAAAATTACTTTATGAAAAGTATATTTTTTTATAGTTTATTTAATTAATTTTGAGTTAAATAAATGTAAGTACAAATAGTTAGGAAACATCCACTTATTCAATAAGTTACAAAATTAAACAATACCTACATTTCCTAAGGTATAATGAAGAATTGTTAAATAATAATCACTACCCAGGTAGAAAGCTATGTATCTCAATCCAGACGGTTTTGTGGCAATGAATCCTTTTTTACGGACACTGCTCGAACATTCGCGCAACGGGTTCACGAGCAAACGAATCTCATACTTGAGACACCTGTTCCCCACAGCTGCTCTATACATGTTTCTGTTAACACAAAACCCCTCACTTAACGTACACATGGGTTGGGCCATTGCGGTAATGCATTATACGTAACTATATGTACCTATTCCGTCAATGGCCCGTTTGTTATGTTAAAAATAGTCGTGTATTTTTCATGTCTTTAATATATTATCTGAGCTGTTGCGATATCCGTTTCATCGAAAGCTAGGCACATAATAAACAGCATCCAAAAATATTATTGCGTTGTCGAAATCATATCCGGTGCAACTGAATACTTAGTATTATATTACATACCTGTCTATTATTCTGAGAATTTTATTTTGTCGTCACGTTACGTTCAATTCTTTATGGCAATAGTATGAATATTTATTGTTTAATAGGTATGTTTACTAGCGGACGTTTTTTATTCCTGCGATGGATGCTGCAAACCATCGGATGTTTTTTTTTTTATAAACTGATAAAATCTCTTAAGTTAACGATACGCGCCCGCAACATTGACATAACCGATGCTAAATGTTTGCACAGTTATGTAAATAAAATATTAATTCCGTAGATTCTGTAATCTACTTAAATTCTTCATCCTAATCTATGCCTGTCCTAAGCTGCATCATTCTTACCAACTTACCATATTCATATAAATCAAAGTTTGTATTCTCCAGACGTTGTTACACAAATCCACTTCATGTCGGTTATTTCTGTCCTTATCAGATATCCTGATAATATTCAAAGGCCTAATTCCTCAAGAGTACCGGGGTGTGGACTGTTAAAATTGTTAGAAGAGTTTTGTCTGTTAGATCATTGCACATGTGCAAGTAAATTTAAATTAGGACCAAAAAATATTGCTTAGATATAACTCTATTTAAATCACATAGAAGTATTATATTCGTGAATGTTTTTTAATGTATTGTTCCGGATCAATCAATTTCAAAATATACACCATTAATTAAATGTAAGTAACCTCAGCTTTTTGTTTTTATTACATATCTACTTACATCAATAAAATAGTCACTCATAACTTTAAATGACCGGATCAGCTACTAAATCTGCTGAATCATTACCTAATTTTATATTATATTTGGTATTTATCTAAATCATATATACATACACTATTTCTGCATCTACCCCAAGATAATCGAAAATATATCCTCCTATTCTAAGAGATTTTCTTACAGTTCCCCCACATTTACTTCCCAGCTATCTCCTCCCAACTTTCCTCCAGGACCCTGCAGTCGCTAAGCCGGGGGATTCCAGTATCCCATTCGCAGGTTTCCCCCGGTGTCGACTGCAGGAACCGATACAAAAAAAAAACAAATTCGTCCGAAATTACATACGACATTCAAAGGTGATTGTTCTCACCTTCCATAATGGAAACTAACATACGAAATACAAGTCATAAATAAAAATAGTTTCCAAAGTTTTACTTGTTCTTTGGCCGAATAATGATGCTAGAAAAGAAAAAAAAATACTTAATACATTTTTACCATTTTCAATTGAATTTTCTTGGTTAATTCATTACTTAGATGGGAATACTTCCTGTTTGCAATTCGCAACAGTTAGTATGGCGCGTCACGGCGGTGTGCCGTCAAACGGCAACTTAGGACAACAGATTAAACTTATAAGTACGTATTTCTGCAATATAATGCAGAAATAAGTTTCATTTGCAAATAATTTTGTATTTCTAGCAAACGCGTGTAAATTCAGTGTGAGCCGTGGCGCCCAACACAACGCGCGCTGTCTCGCTACTCCGTAAATGAGGCCTTAAATAATTACACATAGTGCATAGCTTACTTTACAAAGTTCGCACTCTGCAAACAAATATAAAAAGTACAGGAATGTGAAATAACCTATCTTAGCTACTTGTTAATACTAACGTAGTGTATATATAATATCATAAAAGCTATGCATATAATACCTAATTTATCTAACTATGTAATGACTTGGATTCGATCTTTGAAATAAATTAATTACTCTTATAAAACAAAGGTCAATAACGCAAAAATCTGATGAGTTGCGTCATAACAATACAATCCATATAAATTTACTGAATACATTTGTTATCTTGGCATAGGCAAAAACATTTTTTGCGACATTAGATGTATCTCGTAGGTATTTTTATTTCTTTTGTCACTTATTGATGTATAAAAAACTTGAGATACTAAGAGGTAAAATATTTATTCAGTAATCGTATTATGACAAGATATTAAAAAGACGTATATTAACATCACAAAATGATCCCAACATAAAATTGATTTACAAAATGTTATATGATTGTAATAAATTAGCAGTAGGTAACAATTTTAGTTAAATAGAATGTTAGCCTACATGATAAACAGTAGATATATTAAAAAGTATGTAGCACATCATTACAAATATATATACTGTTTACTTGCCACGAATTAATTTCTACGAGTAAATACCCACTTCATAGCTGTTTGTTTTTGAAAGAAGTCACTCAAATAGTGTTGACCATGGGCTAACGCCATATGGACTAACTTAGGCATTGAGGTAGGTAGGTACTCTTTGAATAATGTCCATTACAAACTACGGTATTAGTCCCATAACAACTAATATGATACATTTAAAAATACTAACTGAAATATACAAGAGGTATTCACCATTACATCTCTATATACCCGCCACTATACCGTACTTAGTAATATTATTATTAATATAATTAGATCTCCATTTTATAACAAGCATTCATTTAAAAAGCCTGAAGTCACATAACTTGTTCGATTTTGAGGTACCAAAGTATTGAACATTCAACATACTTATTGATATAGAATGGTATAAGTAATCTGACGTAAATTACAAAGTCCATGAGCATATGAAATGGACATAATATAAACGAATGCAACATAATAATATGTTACATAATACATTATATGGTAGAGCCGCACTATCGCCAGCATCGTTTAAGATTCGTGTAGGTTGGCAAAACTGGGACAATACCACTGTTTCACAGAAAAATTGCAGCCAAAGGTAACAGTTTTACCGGTGCGTTGTATACACAATACTCAATAAACATGCTCGTCTGTAATATGCATGCACCTGTGTCTGCGGAAGATTATGCTTTATATTATCACATAAATTCAAATCTCTTTAAACTAAAATATAAATATACAAATTTACTATGTTCTTTAATTATCCTTTTAACTTTTTCTTTTCTATACTTATGTTTAATTAATTGAGTATCAAAGAAACAAAACACCGACCAAATTATGTGAAAACAATTATTTTTAAAATGTTTATAAGTCAGGCCGTTAAAGGATTTAACGTAACGTAATATTTTCAAATATAATATATACCTATTTTATATACTTTAATGTGCAGTTATACAAACTTTTTAATTTCTCTCTTAAGGTGGTAGCTCAAGGTCCATTTTCATACATTTTGTTTCGGCTTTAATCTGGGTAACTAAACAAGTATTGGCAAGTAAAGAATTTAAATTCACGTCTAGTTAGTGATTAGTTCTCGCAGTTGAAAGAAAAATGTAAAAATAATTAATAATCATGGATATTTCGGCCTTTAAAATTTAATATGACGAAATTTTAAAGGCAGAAATATCCATGATTATTAATTATTTTTACATTTTTTCTTTCAACTGCGAGAACTAATCACTAACTAGACGTGAATTTAAATTCTTTACTTGCCAATACTTGTTTAGTTACCCAGATTAAAGCCGAAACAAAATGTATGAAAATGGACCTTGAGCTACCACCTTAATAAGCGCTATTATTAGCGGTTTAGATTGCACTTTGGTCACGCTATTTAACATTTCTAATCATTGAACATGTAAATTACTTCATATTGTTCTTCCAGCCAGTTATTGTCTTGCAAAATTATGATATGAAACTTTTTTAGTTTCTAAGATTCAGATGTCTACCTACTATATTTAAAGAAAGAAATATGTACTATATTTTGTATTTAAATTTATCTGCCTACAAACTCCTTTTGAATTGCAAGAGCAAAACAGAAAATAAGAATTATTTATCGGGTCCATAAAATATTTAGTCAATTTGGACTCTACCACCAGTTGGGAAACCAGTTCTTACTCTGTACCAAAGAGGAAAAAGCTAGAAATTCCAATGTAGCTGTGTCAAAGTGGGATGATAATGAGTTCATTACATGTCAGTTATTGGTGTTTACTGACAATCATTATGTTTCCTTCCCGCCGGAGTTTGAACCCAAATACCTCAGAATTAATTATGAACAAAGATCAGCTCCTCAATTCAAGTACTTGGCCTTCTCTTAGAACGTATAAATAGAATTAACCTGAAACAAGAGTTCACAGTGATAACGTATTGACATTTCTAGTGCCAGTTGTGCGGGATTCCTTTGGAAACACGACGTTGCATCCTTTATTTCCTAAATACAACGCTAAATGTAACGTTGTTTATTGTGTACATAGTGATATTTTGACAGTGAAAATGGTTGTATTGATTTTCGGTTACGCTTTATCTTTTAATAAAAAATTTAAGATTGTCAAAGTTCAAAGGTGAGGTAATCTAATGTAGCCGTAAGTGTAACCTCAGCAGTACACAACACGTACATTGAATCGTCCAAACTCTTAACATATCCTTTATTAATAAATATTTATTGATAGGCTGTTTATAAAGCAGGTCTTTGTCGTAAACAAACTGTCATAACTTTGTGCAAAGGAGATCTAGATTTGCAATTCAAAGAAACCTTTTTCGTCAACAATCTTTAATTCATATCGTTATTAATTGATGATTTGTTTGTTTATAAGTTTACTGTTCTGACGTAAGACGTAACTAACAATATTATAATGCCAGAAAATAACCAAATAAAATGATAATTTTTTCTTTTATAGAAAGTAGCATACCTACAAATAATATAGTAAAAATTGAGTAAACCTTCACCTATTTCATAAATTATTTATACATAAAAGGCCGATACTCCAAATAGCCAAAAGTCTGACAGAATATTAAAATCCTAATTCCTACGTAAACATGTAGTAGCAAGTGGGTGTTTTATGTAAATATATACATTTTTAATTGATGATAAGAAAAGTGTGTTACTCAAACCTTATTCAAATGAATCACTCAAGTTCGCACCGCAAATTTTATGGCATGGTTTGACAGTAGGTAATTAACGAGACAATGTTTTATGTCTCGAACAATTTAAATATGTCGATTAAAAATAATTTTATGTATCTACCTCAAAGAGTTCTAAGATACCTAATATAGAGCGGACATTGGGAAGACTGACATAAAAATTTTGCACTTATGTGATGGTTACTCAATCTACCATGAAATTGCAAAACATTAATGTAAAATATTTCACATCTTTTCCGTATCATGATTTGCGCGTTTTTAATGTGAATATTAGCATATTTTCTGTAAATATATTATTTCTGTATCAATATCTAAGGAGGCTGTGACATCTTGTCAAACGGACATTTAAAAATGAGACAGCGCCTTACTACCAATTGGTAATAACTTTTGGAGCAAAAATTTAGGCTTGATGTCCTGTCTATAACTAGTTAGTTAGTTAGTTGAACTATGTAGTTACATAGTTTAATTTCTTTTATCTACCTTAATTCTTTCATAACTAAACTAACCGGTAATAATATAATGAAATTAATTCATGCTGATAGCTGAACTCACAAGGTGACATGCTTAGAACAAAATAATTCTAGGTCAGGTTTTAAATTAAACACAGATAGTGTCATATTGAATGTGTAATATTATTCTACTCATCAAAATGTATCTGAATGTGAAGAATAAGTATTTATGATAACTTTGCGAAAATTTGGAATAATGTTTATCCGAAATTTATATACTTTTATCCAGGAAATACGGCACGTGAAAATATACTTCCACGGGGTCACAAATCAATTATAATAATTTTATGTATTTTTTTATATTTTATCGAGCTCCGATGTCTCAATATATAATGATGACTTATTTTAAAAGCAAACAATATGGCACCATACATATACCTATTAATAATGTTATATTTAACATCTTAACATCAGTTAAATATTAAAAACAGACGTACGCTATGTTTCATACAACATAGTTAAAACATACTATGTTTTTATTTTTACATATTTTAAATTTGGAATATCACAATGATTCATTACAAAACATTATACAGTAGTATGTCACATGGCTTGTGTCCGGTTGTCAACTCTACTTTGAAGCGAGACTGTTCCGAGAAAATAAAGTGCCTTTTTAATATACACACACCCTCACGCCTTTAATCTACGAAAGGGTAGACAGAGGGGGCCTGCGGGCGAGGCTATCGCCATATTGGACGCAAATTCCAAACTCCGGGCTGATATTAACTGCATAAACACAATAACATTTTGCTCAATTCCATAACAGTATTGATTGAATGAAGAAAGAAGAATGAGTGGATTTAGATCTATGAGGGGGCCACTTGAGAAGAAATTGTTAGAAGAGCGAAGGTTCCTATCATGACTGTTACATAGGTATTGGAAATTAGAAAATAAATAAGTAGGAGGGGTAGATGATGTAAGTAGAAAAAAAAGAATAGTATGGGCGTGCAATGACCGGCGCTGGCGTGTAGGTAGCCATTTTAGTTGCAGTCGATATGTAGAGATGTGGTCATTTACGAAGATTATACACGAATCGAATGCAGTTATTAAGAAGGCGGTCCAGTTTGTTAAGATAATCTGCATTCAGATCAAAATAGCACACGTCACCATAGTCAATTACAGGAAGGATTAAGGCACGCACTAGCATAGTTTTGGTATTTGGTGGAAGGAAGTATATTCCATCTGTGCAGACGAATAATAACAATACCTTTATGATTATTTTAATCAGAACTTATCACTTTCCATTAAATGTATATGGCAACACCATAACACATATACCTATGGGCTATAATTACTGTGTGGCCTGTATGTGAATAGAATATTAATATATACGACACTAGATTTCTGTTTGCAAGTACGTGACCGCTTTGATAAATTAATATTTATATGTTACATTTTCCCAGAAACTGTTTAAGCAGAAACCCAACAAAGAACTATATTCTTTGTTTTACAAACATTTGACTGCTCATAAATATTAGTCGTAAAGGTTAATTAATACTTTGTAACGTAGTAATGATCTGCACACAATAATAGTTTAAAACATTACAATATAAAATTACCTATATGAAAAAAATACAATTTAAACAATGAGCAAAAAATATTTTTATGTCTTTACGTCACAGACAAATTTTTACTTCCTAATCTACACTAGTACTATCTTTAAAGCATTCAGCTCAGTTTTAAACCTAATTATTTCTTTAACAGCGATGGCGCTCACGAGGCGATGCTCGGCGACGGTCAAGTTCCTAAGATAGTAAAGAAAGAAACTCGGAAGAAGGACGACTACGAGGCACTGCAAAGCTTCCTGCGTAGTATAAGTTCCACTGCCACACTCCCACCGTACGTCAAAGGCGAGACTTATTCATCCGTCCGAGGCGTCTTCAATCAGGTATATATTAATTAGCTCATTCTTAACTTCTATAAACGGTCAGGTATCTATAATAGGAAACTTCATTTATAGTTTTACTATTTCCGTAGATATGTCTAGCCATTTTATTCAGAATATTATTATGAGTTTGTCAATTACACATACCCTGGTTTAAACGTTAATTTCGTAAAAGTGGTTGTTTTAATAATTTCATTACAACAATAATAGTACAATTTTTAGAATCATAAAAAAATACATGCCTACAATAATAAGCAGCTATGAGTGTTGTAAGATTATTAAACACGTTTTTCATATAAAGACTAAATTATAAGATTAAATTTGTATTTTAAACAAGATTATATTTATATTTTTATTACGATAACTAAAAATAACTGAAATACAAGACCTACTTTTTTGACTCTTATTAGATCACCACACCATACAAAAAACTCGATAATTATTATTTTCTTTACTTTCATTGATGTTGCGTATTTTGACGGTTTTCATTCATATCTTCATGCATATTTTGGGCTTTTTAAATTGCATATATGCCGATCTCTATTTTATAACTATCCAAGCATATATTTTGAAAATTAAAAAAGTCACGTAAGATTTACGAATTGCGACACATGAATTAATTGCTTAAGTGAGTAAAGGGCAAAACAAAGTTTACACGGAAGCCGGAAACTGTGTTTTCCTGTTAATCTTTGCTTTCCGGGTCGAATTAAAATGAAGGAGCGACTCAGAAAACTAGAACCATAAGGTAACTCTACAATCGGTACAAACTAATAAAAGTCTACCACATTGTAGATTATTACGAATAATACTGCGTGTTAAAGTAAGATAGGTAACAATTACAAAAGTTAAGTTGCAAAAAATGTGTCACAAGCTCAGTTCCTTTACGAAACTATCGACGTTCTATCATTCTCAAAATTCACTTATTTTAGTAAGTTTTTTCAGCTTTTCTAAAAATCTTCTCCGATATGGCCAAGAGTTATAAACCTTCTAAACAGGTACATGATAAATGTTAATATTATAATTATATTATTAATATGTTAATATTATTATAATTGTTATCACCTTAACTTATAATATTATGTATATATGTATATATTCTTATGTATATATGTATATTTATACGTATATGTTTATATAATTATAATATGTATTTTATGTATTTTGATAGTTACAATGTTACTTATATTGTATTTATAGTTATTATAGGTATTTTATATATACCTTCTTTTTCAATGTCGTATTATCGTGATGCACCTACCTTGATTATCTCTGCACCACCCTAAGGTTGACTGGTAGAGAATGCCTATGGCATTAAGTCCGCCTGTATACATGTGTATATTAAGTGCAATAAATAAAATGATAAATGTTAATATCTTTAATGTACTCTACATTGTTAAATTTGTAAATATACTACCAAGCAGTCATAAAGCTCAGTTAAAAATTCACAATATCAAAATACAGCTTTATATTCTAGCTCTACCAAACAAATATTTATGAATATCTTATCAATATTTTAAAACACGTGACAAAGTTTTTTTTTAGTAATACAAGTTTTATTACCATATACACAAAACAAATAAATATTTGTTTTTTCCTTATATATTTATGTTTGGTCGTTGCCCTTTGAAATTCATGAAGTCGGAACGCAATGTCCCAGAAAGCATAGTGGTAGCAGTGGTGAAGGGTCCATATAATCCGATTCCTGCCGGTTTCCCCTTATGTAGAATCTCTGTAGAATCTAATTATCATCAGAACGATTTGCAGACCGCATTTATTCATATTAGTACCTATATAGGGTTCCCTTTCGACACAGAGAGTATGTATGCACATGTATTAACCCCAATTTATTACCCTTTGTATTGAAATACAATATATTACGAATAAAAATGATTCAGAGAAAGTTCAAAACAATTCGATATTAAATTACCAGCACCGCAAATGGGCGATTGTGTCCCTCAAAAGAAGCTTTTAGAGTTATCAGTGCTGTTGCTTGGCTAGCAAAAACAGACTAAGTACACATACAAATTAATAGATATACAGTTTGCAATATCACTAATATCTTTAAAACATGATTGAATCACAACAATCATGATTGAGAGCCGAAAGAACCTTCGTCAACATATAATGTTATAACTAAATGTCAGAAGTTGTCCTAACTAATAAACAAATCGATATTGACCCAATTTTTTTTTAAATAGCGGACGGATTGGCAAATTCTCTTGCTATTATAATTTTTGGAGAAATCAACTGCTCTTTGTTCATTTTAGTAATTTGACATTGACATTAAAAAAAAGGAAAAAATCTAACATGGATATTTATTTACGCCTAAATTTATCCACATATTCCATAAAAAGGAAATTTTATAAGTATTGGTATATATTATATTCTTCGACAGATAATGTATTTGTATCGATATTAATATTTCAAATAACTAGTATTTAAATGTTATACATTCGAAATCGAATATAATGCGACTGTATCACGTGAAAAAACTAGCAATCAGCACAAAATATTTTGAATTTGATAATTATATATACAAGAATCACGCTACTCTACATTATTATGCAGTCAGAACACGTGCAAGGATCAGCGCAGTATTGGTACAATCAGTAATGTAAAATGCACGAGCGCACACACACAATTATACTGATCTGTGCTAAACTTGAGACTGCAGTGGTGTGCAACCTGGCGAGTCGAATTAGTTTTAAAATCATAGATAAATCTACTAAACCCGCGTCAAAATATTAATGAACGTATTATGGAAAGGAAATCATTCATTAATATTTCATTAATACATTAATATATTATTATCAGCAAACATAGACAAACGGTAGGTATTCTGTCAGCCAAGTTCAAGACAAATATAGTTGATATTGAATGCAACGTAAAAAATCAATAACCTAAAGTTATCATGGTATCAACTTAAAGATAACTTCTTATCTTATTAACTGAAGTACGCACGTAAGTGAGCACTATACGTGATATCATCGTAAGTAATAGGGGATGATAACCAAAAGAATAATCCGTGTGTACCAGCGACGATATATCCTACTAGAGTCCTCATATGAAATATTTCTCTTCAAATTTATTCTATCAACAACCTGAGGTTTCAGGAAGCGGGGTACTGTATTACAATTGGTCCTGCTAATATATCAGTTAATATGTGGTGGCTGGTGTGTACTGTCGCGACTGAACTATGTCCCACCATCGATTATAATGTACTACGTACTAGATTTGGCGTTCCAAATATTCGCTGTGTTCAACTGAATTGAACTGCAATCTATTCAAACTGACTAATATGATCAATATTGACAACTTGTGGTTGTGTACGGAGTGACGCTTATGATATAACTCGAGTCAAGTGTAAGCCTACATTTGAATAAAAATATTGGTCAAATAAGTAAAATTATTTGTTGTTCAGTGAATAATTAGGTTATAACAGTGACGTTTTGGTTGCCATTATAGTTCAGATTTTGAACAAATAGTTTATATGGACGTTCGTGTCTATAGAATATACATCAATGTGTCCCGCAGAATTATACTCGCGTAGGTCAGCGCCGCCTACACCTGTAATCGTCATCTGACGAGTTGCGCACACAATATGCTAACAATACACACGTACACCTACGGCGTGAGCTGTCAGAGTAACAAACTCTTTTCTAACTGAAGTTCAAAATGCCGATATACTTGATGATCCCATCAGATTTTGATATAAGTATGCCATATTTCACCAAAGTAAATTATAATTGTAAATTGTCCTTTGTATAGTATAATGTTTTAAATATATCAATGATATAATTAATAGTAACTAACGTGGTTCTGTAATTATTATCCTATAATATGTGAAAATATACTGTAATCATTATCCTATAATATATCTAAATATAAGAAGAATGCCAGAGGCGGGATCTATCAGTCTCATGTTGCTCCGTACTTAATATGAATCATTTCCGTTTTTTCATATCTTTTATCAAACTTACAGCATGATAAGTAAATGAGATTTTTTTCTATTTCTACAATCTTATAACCAGAGATTACAAAATCATGTTTCTTTGTACCTTAACGTAACAAGAAGCAAATGAGATCATACGCAACACGCATTAGTGATTAACGGAAGAATTAATAAAATAAAACTCTAATGACCTAAAATCTCACGACCCAAATGCAGATAACTGACAATTTCTAGGCAAATACGAACCAGACGTCTATTTTGAGCATACGCGTGTCTGGGTAATGATATATGCAATTTAATATACGTAATTGTATGTGTATCTAAATCTACCTAAGCCTAATATTAAAAATGGACGGTAATTTACGACTACTTTGCAGATAACATTTTTCTTTGCTCTCATAGAATTATTAGACGGCTCCAACGGCACATTATTGGTTCAAAATGTTGGTCACCATTAAAATCATCGGAAATAGAGTATTGGTCACAAACAAGGTGTCCAACATTATCTAGCCAAGAAGATAAATGCTTACTTTAAATTACTTATTTATCTAAAACCAAAATGTCATGACTGACAGATATAGATTATGATGAAGTACAGTTTTATTATAATATGCGATAAACGTGTGACTCAGAAAATTTAATAATCTTTAAATTCACACACCATCCGATTGTTTTAAACAAGCGTTTGTCAATAGTCGGGTCATTTGCTTCAAATTCTGCTTAAAACGTCAGAGTATTGACGTGAAGAATGGCTACAAATAGGTTTGTTATTGAAAAACACATTATTTCCAAAGGCAATAAATAGTACCGTGAAATTCCTTAGTATGTGAAGATTACGATGGATTAGTATGGATGATCAAATTTACATTTAAATATATCATAAGAAAAACTTTAAAACATCGGACCTTGACCAATTGTACACTAAAGTCCATCATTTTGCTAGTCTATGATTGCTTAACATTTTGCAAGAAACTTGCAATCCAAATAACACCCATTAATTCTTCTAAAGTAATAATATCAAATCCAGTAATAAAAATAATCAAGTGATTTAATTCTGTGCTACCTGGTAGTTATTACTGACCAAGAGTATGTCTCCAAATCAAATCATATTAACCTTTAAATATACTTACTACGAAAATAAAACTACGTACATATTTGGCTATAAAGATTACAGGTAGTTTGCAACAAAATTTGCTGCTAACTTTTTACCTTAAGGATAGAGATTAGAGAATCTATAAAAAATGGACGAATTTTCCAAGATTATAATCTTGGAATAGTAAAAAAAATCTTAATTTTGGAAATATGTAACTATAACATTTGATTGATTGCTTCGATATAATAGAATATGATGCTTGTACGTTCGCTATTTCAAATACTACATAGCAACCAATAATTGCTGACTCGACGCGCTAAATATAAAAATACACAATCTAAAACCTAACCTACACGTAACCCAAGAACGCGAAACAAGTGACTTGCAATATGAGATTGATAAGCTGTTTATAAATTAACTTTTGTTTGTACTGAGAAACTTAAAACCGTCCGCAGCAAAACACGCGACAGAAACACTGCGGTTATGAGCTTGTGTCAGCAAACACTTGATCCCAATTAAATTGATTGCTTGTACACAAGTACCATAACAAGAAAATTTACAAACTATATTTCAAAAGTGAATTCACACGTGAACTCACTCATCGCCATAACCGAACCGAATATTTTAATTACTTCTAATTTACAACGATTAATGTAGTTGATTTCACGCGTACATGCTCGCTGTACATGTAAATTTTAATTACAAAAGTAATATTGCTATTATAGTATTGATCAAAGTATTATATATCATTATAGTTTTAAGGACAAATTATTTTAGAGAAATAGACAGTCAATAAATCTTTACATAACAGTCGACCTCATTGCAGCAATCAATATTATAAAAACATAAGGCATGTGAATACAGATATTAAATATTGAGATGAGAAAACTAATCTGTCTGTTGCGTTTTCTAATCAGTTTACTAACTATTTAGAAATTGTTTTAGCATTCTTGAAATTTTTCGTAGCTAATCATGTGAACAATCTTCTAAACGGTCATAAAATCGCCAAAGTTTAAACCTTGAAAAAAACTTTAATGTCAGCTAAACTTCTTTCTAATCTACTTTGAGTGTCATTATTTAAAGGTTAATTACATGGGCATCAGCACGTGGTCTCTCTATTAACTTGCTTAAGTGGTAAATGTCTACTCCAAAGTACAATCCATTAATGGGTGCAAACTTTGGTCAAGTAAAAAAAAACGCCGCGTGAACACTCAATTAGCATTAATATCAAACATATTTTAAGATTTAAAATTACATTTGTTGACTCTGTTATATAATATACTATGTAATAACAGCCCTGCATTATATTCTGTTTCACTGCTGGGCACGGGCCTCTACTACTGTGAGATTAGGCCTGAGTCCTCCACGCTGACCTAGTGCGGATTGGTATATTCCTATAGTGAACTCAGATATACAGGTTTCTCACGATATTTTCTTTCACCGTTAAAGCAAGTGATAATTCACAAAGAATACACATTATTTTAGAAAAGTCAGACGTGTGTACAATTGGGATTTGAACCTGCGGACATTCGTCTCGGTAGTCCGTTCCACACCCAACTAGGCTATCGCTCGCTTGTTGACTCTACATTCTACTAATTAGATATTGCATTCAAAAGTTTCGATATATTGTATAATAGGATAAAAATGCTATTATTCTTTCTATTTGATTTTTTAATTAAATTACATATATTTATGAACACAAACAATGTAGTGAAAGTCCTTGTCCAGCTGCCGAGTGTATAAAGATATAAACAACTGAGGAAGATAAAGCGACCGTGCGGCCCATAGACTGATAATGTCTACGCTACAAATGCATATCGACGGTTGAAAGTCAAAGTGAAAGGACTTAAGCGACGTTTTTTTTTTTCAAAAAAATTAATTATTTAAAGAATAACATATAACAACGTGTTGATTTAAAATATGTATGGAACTTAGTGCCGCAATAAAATTTCGCTTAAGTCAATTCGCCTTTCAACCGTCTATATGAAAGAAACAAATATTGGACTGTCAGTAGCCTTGTCTCGGGCTTGAGAATCATCAATTGGGAGGTTATTGCTCAGCCCATTCGTTATCTGCTATCCCAATAATTAAATAAATGATTATAATAATTAATAATATTGGCCTTGTATTATATACCGTCCCACTGCTGAACACGGGACTCCTCTACTAATGAGAGGATTTAGGCCTTAGTCCAATTCGCTGACCTAGTGTAGATTGGCAGACGATGAATATGAATAGTATATTACAATTTAATTTTCATTTATTTATTTTAACCTTCATATACAGTAAATGTATAAAGATAGACTTAATGCCTAGGGTATTCTCTAACAGTCAACCTTTGAGTGATGCAAAGATGAGATGGCGTGGATTTATGAAAAAAACATTAATAAGACAATACATATACTATATACGTAAATACGTATAATAAATGTGCATATATTTATCATTAAATAAATACATATTATTAGAACAGGTGGAAAAATTATAAATACTAATAAGTCAATAATATGAAGTCGTAGAAGCTTTATCAAACTTTAAATTATTCTGATTACAAGATATCTAAATACACTAATGAGCATACACGCTCGCAACATAAAACGTTGGAAAAAACACAACCACGCAATTACAGATAGAACTTCTAATTGCTTAATATACAAAAGAATATAAAGAGAATAAATAAACTTACATATAACATTAGGTCTAGTTCTTATACAGGGTCATTTTGACATTGAGTTATTCAAAGAAACCACATGTGTACTTATCTTATTCAAATAACACTTTACAATAGGTTATTCACACCGTAGATGTAAATTGTAAATAAAATAGTGTAAGTTTCGTACTAAATAAATATAAATAAAAAAATATTTAAATTTTATATTATTATCTATCAGAGTTAACACTTTCAGTCAAAAATATACTCACGTACACTCCGTATTAAAGATATCAGAAAAGTAAAAACTGGGTTTTTGATGAAAATATTCATTTTTCATGAATATATTTGGCATGATTATTTTTTTTTAATGGTTACTTAAGAAGCTTGTTCGTAATTTCAAGACTACGTCGCTCCATACGTCCGTTTCACAGGTGTTCACTCACTTTCCACAATTTCAAAATATTTTTTTAATAAAACCCTAGTCCTAGACAAAAGAAACTATTTATAATGCCCACATTGAAACTCAAACTATGAGGTCCACTCCGCACACAATATTAAAAGAGGTAAACGAGGGTTCGTAGTTTCCTTTATTAACGCTATGTCAAAATGACCCTGTATATGGCCTTTCCATAAACTATAATAATCTCATAAAACATAACCTACATAATATACATTATACATTTCATCAAAAGTCCAAGATATAGTAGTATCTAAAACAAAATTTATTTCTATGTGAAAAACTAGTTCTAAATTCTATATATTTTAAAACCTACGCACCGAACAATTAATTATTTTTTTATACATTAATACAATTGTATACAATATTCTATAAATCTAATGCTGTCTAACCTCAATTTAGATAAGGTTATAATGTTGAGCAAAGTATATAGGTATTCCTTATTTGTTTTAAAGATCAATGCTTTCAATGCTGTCTAATAATGCAAACCAGTATTAAAACATGTTTGCTTTATTCCAAAAAATACTTATGTAGGTACGTATAAACATACTTTTATTAGAGTACTAACAAATTTTGGGTAACGATAATAATCCTATTCATCAAACAGTAAGGGAAGCATAGAGTTTCACTAATATAGTCAGAAAATTTAGAATTTAATTGTAATGATAAAATTTTTAGCTAATTAATTTTTTTTATTATATTTCATGTATGACTGCTTGAAAACACTTACCTTTCGTGGCTAAGGTGGCTAATGAATCTTAATTGTCGTTGAGGAAATTCGTATAAAATTGCCTAATTATAAAAATAAGGTTAAAGAAGGTTACAACAATATTTAGTCATCTCGTTAAAATGAAACGATTATCACAGCGTACTAAGAGCCATATTAATTTACTTTTGTATACTTAATGCATCTACGTAAAAATCTTAGCTATAACAAAGATACACTATGGCATAAATATATTAACGTTTAATATCATTTTTTTATAAAATATTACTCTTTGTTGCTCAACAAATGAAAAAATTATGTTTAGCGCCGTACCATTTTGTTGAAAAAGCTCGGTGGGTGTTTTACATGAACACTGAGAATATTTTCGATTTAAATTTATGCCATAAGTCGGCTGTTCATTGTCCAATATATCTATGTGATAATAATACTTATTTGTATACAGTAAATTATTTCACGACATGAAATAACCCATTTATTTATGCATTACACACATGACTCTTCTATTAGTCCCTTCAAGAAGAAAAAATATGTAAATCATTAGATATTACCTACGCAATTTAGTTGAGGTCGAGCTAGTATCATAAATATATTAATTGCAATTATTAGTACTCACTTTTGCTATGTATCTAATTGTTACAGTGTCTTATAACATGCGCCGTGCTTATTCTGGCAGCTGGTGCCGGCCACCCTATCGGGTTTTCGGCGGTAGCACTGCCACAACTACGTGAAGAAAACAGCTCTATGAGAATAGATGACGAAATGGGATCTTGGATTGGTAAGTTAATTTATTAAAGGCTAAAACGAGAAAATTATTAAACAGATGGATCTGCGAATGATTATAATAGCGCCTATTAACAACAACAAAGAGTCTAATATTTACTAGTGTTTTATTTAAGTTGGTAACACAATACATAATGTAAAACAAAGACTCGACTCTTAACAATGCTAATACTCTGACCTCCACCACTGTTAAGATTGCTAAACTATTCTCTATAAAAACAATGATATACCTGTAGTAACAAAACATTGTTTTTAACACATCTTTACCTAATGTACCGTTATAGAAAAGCCTCAGATGTCGTAAATACACGCTGAACAATAACTAAATAAGGAAATATTGTGTACATATTTATTCTTGCTTATAATTATGTAGGCAGATAATTGCAAACTAGTTTGCTTGTAGCCTTCAATTCACTACATGATGACACGGTACACGCAAAACCGTTGCTTGCACAAAAAGCATAGCTGTCGACTTAGAGGCCATGAACCTACCGAAGAGATACTGCAAATCAAAGCAATAAAGCATACACATATACATGTATGAATATTATTGAAATCATAATAGTTTAAGTATATCATAAAAATATAAACCGATGAGTTCACATCTACCACGTAAAGTTTAAAGGTCGATTTCGATTGCTGAATTATATACAACAGACATACATGCATTTAGTTGTGGCAATATACTAACTGCTGCAGTATCCGCCTTCAACAATCATAACCGTTAAATGCTAGTTTATTTCGACACGTTTAATATTACTACGTCAAGTCTCAACCATATACACCTATCTAAAATGTAATAAATATTAATATGTTTAAACTAACCATACATATCCAAAAGCTTTACTTGAACTACGATTTTATAACAAGTTTAAAAAATTGTCGAGGCAGACGCTAAGTTGTAAGTTGAATACCTTTTTATGTGATGTGTTGGACGCAGAAAATTTCAAACAACAATTTTCAAAAAAAATTAAATTATTTTCGTCAAGATTGTTGAAGAAACTGTTACTTTTTAGAGAAATTTTAAACATAAACGAATTCTTGACAACTCGGTGACTCCTTTTAAGACAAACATAGATATGTAAGTAGTTATTTAAATAGATACTGTTATTTGTTAAAATTAACTTAAAATATACCTTACTGAGGTACTAAATACCTGTGTAAGATCTTAGTCATCTAATTATAATAAAAATATTAGATGTCAGTACAACAAGAATCAATATATAAGTACAAAGTACACAGGTACTGATCTATGACACATTGCCTATCACTCTGCTTCGGAGCACCCTGACTTGTCAATTTATAGTGTCGCAAATCAATAATGTCAGATGTTATTATTTATTTACATAAATTAACTTGTTCAAGGTGATCGACATTGCATGTTTTCAGATACCAATTAAAACAAATTTAATATAAGTACTAAGTAGTCAGTAAATACAAAACGTGTGCATTACATTTTACACTCTCTTGATTTCATTGTTTAACATTATAAATAAGTGGTGTACCAAAATATTGAGTTTTATCGATAAAATTTGAAATAATTAGAAGAATTTTGTTTCTTTTGTTAATGATTGCTGTGAACTTCGCCGGATTGCCTTATGTGAGCACTCTCCCGCTTAGGTCTCTTGTAGCCAACGACGATATAACCACTAAATTTCTAGCATGGGCGCCGGGAGGGGGGTAAAGTGGGTGTACGTGCACCGCCCTGCCAATAAATCACAAAAAATATAAGTCACTGAATAAATATGCAACAATAGAAACTATCGACCACAAAGGTTTTTTTATGATAAAGCATTTTGATAAACACGTAAGATTTAAGTTTGAAAAAATACTTAATGATATTATGTAGTATAGTGCCTCAGTGCAGCTGCACCTCCCTAAAACTAATCTTGGCGGCATCCATGACTTCTAATAGCCAATATTACTCTTAAAAATGATTCTGTGAACTACCTGATGTTTCCTCAAACCAGTTACTCACCGGGATACTGCATTACGAGTGGTCCTACCAATATCTAATGACACTACACCTTGGAAACATGTTATTTTCATCGATATTACCTTTTTATCAGATTTTATAGGAGTATATTATAATTTAGTAAAAAGTCTTTGTAGGTACATAATATAATCTTAAAATAATTCTGTATACGCGCATAATAAATAAAAAATCCGTTAGTACTTATTATATTTTTTTAATATTTTATGATTTCTGCCAATGTCAAATATAATCAAGCATAATAATACAATTTCAAATATTTACAAATGAACTTATATCACAGAAGCTGCCTTGAAGGGGATGTGTCGAGCAAGAGCTTTCTAGGTCATCACCCTGTTTACCACCTTCGGCATCTTACGTACGAAATTGTTGAAATCTGGTACCTTTTTATTATTTTGCTCCGGCCTGAAGCCTCGTGCGGGCTACGGAGTAAGGGTAAAAATAAAAAACACCTTACAAAGATTTACTGTTGGAGCCTCGCACTGGTTAAAGCCGCCACTGCACGCGTGTATTACACACATATTATTAACATGAAATATTCCACAGCAAAAGCAAATTTAATGTAGGTACTGCCGAGCTTAGAAGACGCCGACAGATTTTCATCTAAATAAAACAACCTTAAATAAAATGCCGTAAGCATATGAAACTCTGTACTGATGGGAATCAGTTCTCTTGTCTTGTTATATTAATCCATTCATTCTTTATGTCAGGTTCTTTCGAATATCTAAAATAACTGTTAAACAGTAAATTAAATATCAGTATGAAAGTTAGCATAAGAAATAAAACTCAATAAATTATTTTGGTGCATGACTTATTTATAATGTTAAATAATAAAACGAAAACTCCGCTAGAATAAGATGAACACCGTAAAATATAAAAAAAAAATACATTGTATCATTCATAGACAATTATTTGCATTATTCATTTGCCTATAAAATGTAAAAAGCATTTATCTTAAAACTCGAACTATGGCTATTTTTACCATACCGTCGTACATTACATTGGATCTTTTTGTCAGATGTGTTGATGGAAGTCGATCGCCTGGTATTAGCTTTCTAGTAGTTGTAATATTATGGTCGCTGCTTGTAAATATTACTCACCATCAGGCGAACGGCGCACTCGTCTTATTATTCAATTGTTATAAAAAAATGTAGGAATAAATTCATGAAATTAACTTTTTTGAATAGTTGCAGTAACGTCATACGTGTTATAGTTAGTACGTAAGTTGCTCTTGGTGGATGCCAGAACAACATTTTTGTAAATTTAATGAATTCACTTTAAAAATCTCAACTAACTTAATGTAATAAAATCTTATTTTATAAAAGGAAGATAAATTAAATTCTTGTAAGCATTGCGAAAATGCAGATTTGTGTGAATAGTAATACCCATTGTATTTTACTAGTGTATTTTCTTTGTTATTAATATAACAGTGTACCTACATTTAATTTAATACCTACTAAACATTTCATGCAAATTAGTTAATTACTGCGTCTTAGGACACTTTTAAGCTATTTAACGCTTAATTTTAATTAATCCTTGACAGTCACTCTTTTGTTCTAGTTTAAAAATAAAATCTCTGAGTCATGACTTCTGGTATTGGACCCAATTAAATCAATATAAGAATATATAGATAAGTACCTAAAGATACCGGTACCGTTCCGCTTCCTTTTGTCATAGATTTTTCCAGAAGCACTTTAAACTAAATAACCCACTAAATACCTGATAACACCGGTCAATGTGTTTGTGACACTTATCTGATTTGCATCTCCATAAATTAAAATATAATATTATCTTATGGTCAGTTTAACGTAATACAAAATGCTGGTTTAGGTACAATTCATTAACTATCGATAATACAATAAAATACTTTAATATTAATACATAATAAAAATCGATTACAAAATATAATTCCTGACACATTGAATACTTACTGTTAAAATCGTAACTACAATACCTTATTGTAGCTAAAGTGAAGAATATATTAGAGTTACGATAGCGGATATAGTACCTGCCTCTAATAAACCTCCTGAACTTTGATCTTTAATTTCTAATCAGAAGAGCACGTTGTGTAAAACCCCATGTGTATTTTCTTTTTATTTTAAGAATACCATAAATATATGTCATTATAATAATAGTTCGCTCAGTATATTCAGGTAGAAATCTTGTGTCGAGAATACAATGTATTATAATAAGTAGATTTTCAAGTCCACAACAATCGGACCTGACTATAATTTGGCGACACGTAAAATATTATGCCTAAATAATAATAATAATAACAGCCCTGTATTATATACTTGCCCACTGCTGAGCACGGGCCTCCTCTACTACTGAGAGGGATTAGGCCTTAGTCCACCACGCTGGCCTAGTGCGGGTTGGTAGACTTCACACACCTTCGAAATTCCTATAGAGAACTTCTCAGATGTGCAGGTTTCCTCACGATGTTTTCCTTCACCGTTAAAGCGAACGATAAATTCACAAAGAATACCACACATGATTTTTTAGAAAAGTCAGAGGTGTGTGCCCTTGGGATTTGAACCTGCGGACATTCGTCTCGGCAGTCCGTTCCACACCCAACTAGGCTATCGCCGCTTAAATATTATGCCTACTTACATAATATAATAAGTATTCATTAGTTATTCGTACATTATACCTACGCTCATAATACATCCAAACAATCCCTTTAGCCTCGACCGGGCACCAGACTATATAATATTTTGATGCAATTTTTATTGTCTATTGTCTTTAGCACATTCCTAAATGTTTGAATTATTGCATATGTTTATAAAACATGTCGAATAATGAGCGAGTGACGAACATAAGGTTGTAAGTATGCACTAACTGCTCACAGCTCTTTTAAAACGTTCCATTTTCGATGTGACGAAACACGAAACTTTGGCAAAATTTGTTCAATACAGACCAAAAATAAACTTTCCTTTCAGAAGTAATTTACTTCTTACGTAAGTACGTACACTAACTCCACTAGAACCGTGCATATTTATTTTTATCTCACATAACTCTCTTCTGTGCCAACTTTTTCTATTTAAGATAATTTGCAAGTCATTTTATTTTGCTCCTAAACGCAAATACCAACGATGAGCTGATATGTAGACAGAAACCGGGTTAATAATTGCAAAGAAGCGAAAATACAGATAAAGGATTTAGTTTCAATTGGTAGACATAATAATACAATATAGATTTTTATAATTAATCTAAATTTAAAGGATATTCACATCCAATGCTTTATTAAAAGGTATTCACGTTACTGCAATCTCTATTACTGTCTAGTACTAATATAGGATTTTTTTTTATCTTTGTTTTTATTTCGGGGTTTTTATCTTTAGCAGATATGACAACCCCATCATAACTTGTTACAATGTAAGGAAATAGCATAGTCTTAATTTTATTTCTAAACATTGTGTTTACATAATATACTTAATTATACTACAGATAGATTTAACCCAATGCGTCAATATTTTAAAAAATAAATTTAGATCATAAGGAAAATGTACTAATATATATTTTACATGTTTGTTTGTAATAATATTGTATGTGCATAAATAATGGACATGAGTAAAAAAATACATTAAAAATTACACACAGTGAGATGATAGTCCATTACTCCGTACGAATTGTTTTCGTGCACACAACCAATTTTTCTGCGACTAAGTAGGCACTCATTCAAGTTAAATTGTCCAACAATAACACAATTTACTACAATCGCGACATGCAAACTTTTGTCAAATACGTTATTGTTTGGACTAGAATATAAAATATAATATTATGATTCTTTATACCCGCCTGCGTCAACAAGAGTTTCATCTTTTGGCTCTACCTATGTGTTACTTAACAATGTGTCTATAAGTATGGTAGCTTTTAACATTATCGATAAAGCCAAATAAAATACGTTATGACCAGCAAAAAGGGGTAAATTAATGTTACTTATCAAGCATCCCAAGATACAGGAATGGCCTAGTTTAGGAGCCCCTGACAATATTCTAATGCTTGTCTCAGATATGCCAATTATTGTTAAAGTAATTCTTATCTTCATTATTTATGTAGTAATATTTTTTGTATTATATTTAAAAGTAATTTGCTAAATAGTATACGTAATAACAAGTTTTCTGCCTAGATACACCTTTCATTTAATATAATTTAGACATGTTTTGAAACATATATGAAAAAGTCAGTTCACGCGACATGACACTTCAAAAAGATATTAAGTATATTTCATAATTCACTTAAAATAATAATAATATCAACCCTGTATAAAGCCAGCAATAATTCACAAAGAATACCCACATAATTTTAGTAAATTCAGCCTTTGGGATTTGAACCTGCGGACATTCGTCTTGACAGTGCGTTCCAAACCCAACTAGGTTACTGCCGCTTCATCGACTAGGCTATTCCCTTAACTCTTGTAAAATTAAGATAGTAATATACGAAGCTTTAATCGTGCTGTTATAGTATCTGGACCAGATATAGCGAAGAATTAGTACCGAAATAGGAAAAGATAATTATAATATAGAATGACATAAATATAAATATTTGAAATTGATATTGCGTAATATTTACGTGAGGGTATACCCTAAAAATCTGTAAAGGTGACGTAATGCATAAGTTATGGAGATTTGTGGTTACATTTTCTCTCTGTCTGTTAGAAAATGGCCTGACGTCACTGACCTTTGGACACTGTATGAATAGATATTGTTTATCTACTGACCCATACGTATTGAGCATTAACTTATTGTCAAAATAAATGATGCGTACCTACGCTACCCAAGTCATAATAATGACTTGCAAGTTTACTGCTCATATAGATATAAAATAACTGGTTACGTTATTTCATATCTATTAATAGAGAGGACTCTTAAGATGGAGCAGTAAAGACGAGTAAGTAGCTTTAAGAAGATAGGTACCTACTTTCCTTAATTTAGAGTACCTACACTAAGAACTCTTCCTGCCCCGTCTCAAAAAACCTCTTAACGTACATACATGAGATAAAAAGTGACAAATATTTTTTAGGTTAGTTTACGGGAAATTACAGCTAACATTGGTGCATGATGGTTTGTAAACCGGAGAACTCAAAATTATTAATATATCGATGATTTAAAATGTAAACGTAAATTATATACACATAACATTATGATTACATACATATAAAAAATAAGACCAGGATAAATATAGGTATGTAGGTAATCTGATGAATTTTTTATTCTGATTAAATAATTTGTATCTTAGGTAACGAAGTCATTATATAACACCCATTATGTTAAAGGTATTCTAAACCCGTCATCTTGTCATTTGTTACATATTTCACTTAATAACAGCCCAGCAAATATAACGAAAGTTTTCCTCGAATGAACTCGAATCCCGTACAGGATTTCCCGTACAGAAATCGATAGGTACTAGTTTGCAAATAACTATGAATGAGGATAATATAGCCCCGTGCCATGCCGGCACGTCTAAGCTGATAAAATATAATTCACCTTCCACCTTCTATTGAGGACTTTACCGGAATAATATAGGTAGCATATAAATTGTTGTTTCTTAGACAAAAATAAAACTTAGAATCTTATAAATATGAGAGGGTCTATAAAACAAATAGACAATATGTGAGCAAAGTAACCAAATGGTTGAACATATTCTCAATTTTTATCAGTGCTCTTTTTGCCCGCTGCATGCGATAATTTTTTGCCAATCATTAACCGAGTTTGGTTCAATGAGATAATCATGGGCATCCCAATAAACCAGAACAGTGAGCAAAATACTTAACTAGACTGTTTATAAAATCTCTTCAATTCTTTGTCATAACTACTAAAACAAAATCAATGCTAAATATTGGTAGTATAGGCGCTTATTAATGTTTACATTTCAGATAGGTATTAGCATAGTTTAAAAAAATTAATAAGAAAGGGGAAGTAAAAAAATAAAGTAAGTAATTAGAAAGACAGTATAAGTTTATATGCATCATGTTAAAATAAATAAAATAAAATAAAAATAATATCATCGGCCTATTATAGGCTGTAATTGGCCTCCATTCGATAACCGATGTTGATAGACCGTTCCAAAGACCAAATTCCAACATAATTAAAATAAAATCAAATAATGACATCAGCCATACTAGCCACAAACTTTAGTTAGGTATTACCAAAGTAGGTAACCGCAAAATAATTATAACAAAGAAATAGCGTGAGCAGATTATTTGGCCATACATCTAAGTTGCCATAATACATATTATATAATGATTAAGATTTTATAATGTTTCAAAACCTTCGTGTATTCGTTAAACAAGGACTTGGAAAATAAATGTTATTTTACAATTTTAGGAAACGTCTGTACCCAATTATAAATAATAAATATTTAAAATGAAGCAGATATACATAAAAAAAATTGCTGATAACAAGCTTCGACATGTTTATATCTACCCGAGACTCCGCCCGCGTGATAAAGTTTTCCGTTATAAAAGACAGGCAGACAGATGCGGCGCGGACTTTCTTTTATAATATTTTTATCGAACTTTTTAAAGTAACAACTCCGTCATACATATTTCTTTCGTAAACCGTTTACTCTGCGCACGCAACGGAAGATCTCAAAAGATATACATTTTCTTCGCTTTGTATCGATGCTCCGCTCCTCTTAGTTATAGCGTGATGTTATACACCCTAAAGGCTTTACTGATAAATAAGCTTTCCAACACTAAAATAATTTTTCATTTCCAACCAGTAGTTCCTGAGATTAACGCGCTCAAACAAATAAACTCTTCAGCTTTATATAATAGTATAGATAAGCGTGTATCACTGTATTCTTACAGTTACAGAATACTAGATATTACAATTATTTTATATTTAAGAATGGAACTACCTTTAGTCTCATAATAATAATTCGACAGAAAATTAAAAAAAAACTGAGTGAACTAAAAGATAAATGTTAATAGAGTAAGTACAGTTTAATCTCAACAAGGTATATTTATTTTTTCCATTAGAACAAAAATTACATATTTTACGGGTTTTTGCTAAAGTCCTAGAGCAGATTGAAACAAGATCTAAATTACACGCAAGTACAATATTAGCTTATTTTTGCTATATAACTAAAGTCACATAAAGTAATGAAACATTAAATGTTACTAGTAACATAAAACAGAAATTACGTCGATATTTGAAACCGGTTAGAAACGACGGCGTCACCAAAGCGGGATTTTCGCAGTAAACACGTCCCCTTCTAAACAACTATTGTCATCAGCCATCATATTTTATAGTATTAACAGATTTTATATTCATATTAAACTGTAAACAAAAATATCTTATACATTATTCAAACTAATCAACCTAATAAATAAATAAATGTTTGAAAATGTTCCATATAAGAAATGAAAACATTTTAAAATATTACTTATTACAGGTTTTCAGAGATAAGTAGAGCTATAACGTAAACGTGGACTGCATCACTTTGTGACAAAAGTCAATATCTTTGTAAGTAACGAGTGCAAGCGGTAGCGTGATCAACCGATTTAAATCAACATTGTATAACGTTTAAGATTTAACACAAGCTTAGGACATATCTACTTATATATGTGTATCATTAAACGCCTTTGTTTAACACAAAAGAATGACTAAAACTACACTTAAAAGTCAATATACATGTAACCTCGATACACTGACTATTGAATACAATATTAGCGTTGTTTCTTTGTGGCTTTGAGTTCTATTTCAGTAAATTTAAATGTTTTGCTTGAAATACACGATAAATATAAGGATATTTTTTGTTTACATAGATACTCTCTATTGTAATTTACACATGAGGTTTTAGATGTAGCTACCTACGGCCTACCTAGAGTATATGCCTTAATACCTACTCAATCACGTACATACAGCATCAAAAACAAAAATATTGAGTGTTCATAAAAACATGAATAGGAATGACGATTATTGCTTGTATTTTAATAAACCACCTTATAAAGTTCAATTACTTTTAGATTATTGTGGATTTTGCAGTCGTTTTTTTAAAAAAGTGTTTTGTTAGTTCTAAAATATACTTAATTGAACTCTATACAAACATAAGCATTCTCATTATGTTTTATTTTGAGTATTACCTGCTGCATCTTCGAAGTTCAATTTTAGTTTTTTTAATATGGTAGTATCTGGTTGCTATATTGAACCCAACACAATAAGAATCATTCAAATCATACCTATTTGATTTTGAGGATTTTGCCCTGCATTTTCAAAATCCTAGGTCCATTGAACCATTCCGAGCTATACGAAATCGAACACAAAAAATTATCATTTTAATCAAATCGCGAAGAAAAATACACCTCTGAACAAGACATAGAAAAAAAATTACGACGCATAGATAAACCTTCCTCTAAAATTTTTCTGTTCTTTACAATGTTTAGAATGGTTCTGCTTTTTGTGTCGATGGTGATAATATAATTTTAAATACGAAGTGCATTATCATTGGATTCATCAGTTTAAAAAGAAAAAGATCACGTTTTATTCACACACGTATTGAATTTCACATTTAAGATAAGAAAATTTTAAGAATTCGATGTATACTTAAGCAATTAGACTTAGATTAAATTAAAATTAATCTCATTTAATAATCCCTCAGTTGTACAAGTTGATAAGTAACTATTATTTTTTAAAGTAGGTAAGTATAATTTTTTTTTATCAGTTATTGACATACTATGCTTATTACTAAGTACTTAATACTTAGGTACCCATTTTATTCTAATAATACAAATAGGTACATATAAAAACACGGCAGTTGTATGTATGAAGACATATCTAAAGATGTAAAATTATTTATGCAATAATAATTATTAAAACAGAATAGGTACTAATTATTCGAATATTAAGTAGTTAAGTATTACATTCTCCTTTATATTATTGTTTGCTGAGTTTCATGTTCATGAGATCCACACATCTCGCTTGAGTCTTTTGTCTTTACCTAAACAATATTATATTATAGTTAATTTTTCAACTCAAGGACACGTCTGTGCAGTTTATACATATTTTCGCCATGACAGGAAAAAATAAATTAAATTATCATGGCCGGTAGACAGAAGCTCGATTATATTTCTTTAACACTTAAACGATTATTTACAAATAATATCATCCATATCAGTATCTCACTGTGGTCATAGTTCATAAAATATTTTGACGTAAAACCACAACACAAAAGAGTATTAAAACTCGGTTCTCATTGCATTATTTGTTTTAAACTGAACAATGACTTGGTAAATTTAATTGCGGTCGAAACGGCGCGGCGTCATCTGATTCAACTAAAACAAGTTTTAGCCGATTTTAAAATAAGCTATCGCTAATGCAGATTATAAAGTAGGTATATAATTAAGTGATAGCAGTTACTCAATGATTGTTAAATAATCAAATAAGTATTATACCATGACCTAAATTAGACAAAATCTGTTACATTTTATGGTGCAATATATACTTAATACTAACCTAAGCATAGTAAGTATATCATCAACAAAAAAGCCTGTCATGGCGGATAAGTCTAACATGTATCTGTGAACTAAATTCATTAACACTCGAATAATATTTTTAATATGTTATAATATAATAGAAACTTCAAGGTATCTCTCCTACGTTACTAATATTACGGGTTAATTCTAATTATCGTTTTAGTTAAGCCCATCTCATACTTAAAACGCTTGATAAAATAAGTAAAAGTACTTATTACGATGCAATCACCTCATAACCGTGTCCAAATTAGTATTTAAGTATCGTTATAAATCGAGTTTAAAATCCGCCCCTAAAACTTGAATTGTTATGACGATGGTTTCTTATTTCATGCATCACTAAAGTTTAGATATTGCTGGTATTATAGTAAAGATTTTATATGCAGATGGCATGTAGCTAATTCGAGATTTTACCGATCACAGCCGAAATCCAATAATCAATAGAAAAATAGACGTGCGAAAGTAATAAATTTTAATGATTCCCTAAACACAAAAATGATATCAATATTTTGTTTGTTTGCAGCAAGTATACATTCAGCTGCGACGCCGCTGGGCTCGATGCTGTCAGGGCCCGTGATGGAGGCTATAGGCCGACGGAGAACGTTGCAGGCATGCACGTTGCCTTTAGTGGTCGGCTGGATTATCATCGGCACAGCCACACATCACTATCTGCTGCTCCTCGGTAGGATAGTGTGTGGATTCGCTGTCGGCATCATGGCAGCTCCCTCACAGGTAATTTGAAGAAAAAAAATTTTTGACTAAGTATATGTATTATGTATACATATGTACAATTTTTTAAGATACGCGTAGAGGCATATTACATTATAAAGGGTTAGGTGATATAAACATATAACGTTGACTCAAAGAGAAACTATAACTTAGAGAAGTCTTATCGTAACGGTCCTTTAATAAGTTGTATTATATTTCTGAAAATAGACTTTATGTTTCCAATCGAATAAAAAAATGTGAGAATAGTGTCCCAACTTAAAATATATCCATAAAAATATTAATTAATAATTCCCATTGCAGGTTTACTTAGGTGAAATTTCGGAACCAAGATTACGAGGACTTCTAATAGGTACACCTTTCGTGGCATATTCACTGGGGGTGCTCTACGTGTACGCTCTGGGAGGTGCTTTACCTTGGCGTTCAGTAGCTCACCTCTCGATAGTGCTGCCCTCACTAGCTTTTATTGCTCTATGCTTCTCTCCCGAATCACCCACATGGCTGGCTCGCCGAGGACGCTTCCACGAGGCTATGGCGGCCATGGCACGGCTCCGAGGTGACCCTGACACAGTAAGTACCTATTAATATTGGATATTAAATAACAAATAAATAAAACTATATAAAGCAGATCAATCTGCCCTTGATTCAATAGTGTATTGTGTTTGATATTAATACTGAATAACTTTTCTACAGTTTATTCTGGAAGAGGTGTCTTAAACACTCTGTCTGTCTGTATGTCTTTTCACAAAATAAATAATTTAATGAAAATAATCGTAATAAAGAGTTTAGTGAAACAGACAACAATATAATGACTTAGATACTTATCTACTTTAAATGTCGCACTGCACTTTTTTATATTATAAATGTAATATACCACCCATAAAGCGGCGGTAGCCTAGTTGGGTGTAGAACGGACTGCCGAGACGAATGTCCGCAGGTTCAAATCCCAAGGGCACACACCTCTGACTTTTCTAAAAAATCATGTGTGTATTCTTTGTGAATTTATCGTCCGCTTTAACGGTGAAGGAAAACATCGTGAGGAAACCTGTACATCTGAAAAGTTCTCTATCTTATCTTATATCTTATCTATAGGAATTTCGAAGGTGTGTGAAGTCTACCAATCCGCACTAGGCCAGCGTGGTGGACTAAGGCCTAATCCCTCTCAGTAGTAGGGGAGGCCCATGCTCAGCAGTGGGCAAAGTATACAATACAGGGCTGATATTATTATTAATATACTACCCATTGTTGAGCATGGGCCTTCTATACTAATGAGATAGGTCTGAATCATGTCAGTACATAATTTTTTTAATGGTACTAAACTTTAAAACGTAATTACTGTAGCAATTATAATTTTAACATGAAAATAAATATATTTTTAAATTCAATATGATATTATATAATTAATTAATAACACCAAACCGTCCATAACCTTAATATTCAAAGCTCCAAAGACATTTTATTTACGTTTGGTACTAATTCGGACCGTAAAACTGAATTATCCATCCAAATAGAATCCATCGAGGCAATGAACACGATTATCGACGCAGAGAGCCGAGGAAAGAGAACAAAGGTCATGATCCTAGAAATGGCCTACTGACCCAACTACACGGTTACACTTGGAACATGCTTGATAAATGAATCTGACTGTAACTCGTAATTAATCTCTACTACTTTTATGTCAAGTTTATGATAATAATATAATGTCAAGTTATATTTGTCGACGAGTTCTTTGTTGCTAATAGCCTGGAAATTTCTAAATTGTGCTCGACTGGCGAAGGAGGGTTATGTGTTTGTGGACAATAAAGTAAAACTACCGGATTATTTCTATTAACAATTTTTTTGGTTATGTAAGTGAAATAACAAAAACAGATTTTAACGTAGGCACTTGTGTTCCACAAAACCATTGTTCTATGGAACGCAAGTGTTTACATTAAAAATATTGAAATGATGCTGACGTATTCATGAATACGTGAACCTGTTTCATTTGGCTACTGCTGAACATAGGCCTCTTCTTTATCATATACTTTCCGATCCTGTGCCGGTCTCAACCACGTTATGTCTCGGAGTTTGATAATTTCGTCATCCCATCTGAGTAGTCGTCAGATTAAGGTTTATAAAAATATGAATTCAATACTAACTAAATATAAATCCCCACAAATGCTCTAAGCACTGATAGTTAGATCATAGGAATCAAAGATTGTAGGTATACATGTATGTATATAACAAATGGTCAGAAACTAAGATGTCAGGGTTACATAATTATGACTGGGAGCGTGGCGTCTCCTGTAATCCGGCTACTCGGAGGTCTGGCTCAGAGGATGGTTTGAGGTCGGGATCCACTGGTGCTGAGTGGCCCATGTTGACTGGACGTCCGCACTAAGCCTGGTATTTAATATGGATCCCCTGGAGGAGTCCGGGGGATGCAGGTTCACTAAGGAGGGGCGAACCGGGCCAGGGGGGAAACCCAGCAGCCAAAAGTCCCCGTATCGGGCAGTAGTGGGATAGCGGCCGGGAGTGGGCGCTTAGTAACAGCCTGACCAATATAACCAGACCTGTTCCTTTAGGAGGCCTGGCGTGCGGTGGCCCACTTCTGCGAGGCGGTCATCTCGCAGAAGGAGAGCGCCGAGAGGGATCGTGAGAGGGCCGATCCCTCCCGCCGTCAGAGGAGACGTAGGAGACGCCGGGTGGACGACTGACCGGCGTCTCCCGCCCTGTGGAATGGGGGCGTTTGGAGAATACCACCACGGTAAACCCCTGCCTGTCGTAAGAGGCGACTTATAGGGGCCACGAAGGGGGTCGTCGGCGGGCAGCAGGGGGCTGTCCGCCCTAGTGCATTTTTGTGCATTTCTTGCACATTTTTCGGTTGACCCCGGGATGGACGGCAGTGTGGCGTTGACCTCATGCTGCCGTTGACGCTGAGAGCGTCCTTCGGTGCGAGGGGCTTAGGAGCCCCCCCACATTTAGGAGACGGGCCGCAAGGCGGCACCGCGCAGGGGCGGCCGCGGACGAAGACTCGGACCTGCTGTCTCGGGGAAGCCCGCAGTCGTCCCTTATGCGCCGAAGAGGGTCAACGCGGAGTTTTAGTTGGTAGGCCGTTGCGTAGGGACTTAGGTTAGGGTCATTGGTTAGGGACTCGGCCCGACCGCCGCCCGAGGGTCCCGGGCTGCTTCAATTGTCGGGTCGTAAGGCAACGGTTACCCCAACATAACCGCTCAGTCGCCCCCCGCGAAGACTGGACGGTAGTAATAAGGGACTTTCTCCGCGAAAACAAAAAAAAAAAAAAAAAAAGGGTTACATAATTATAGTTAATTTATCAAACTACAAATCTGCTGCGTCATGACCACTCTACATTGAAGTTAATCACGTGCTACCTATTAAAATTGTAGGTATTATAAGTACCATGGAATTATTATACTACGTACAAATACCGCTATATCATAGACATAATAGGTATATTATAACTACTTGTCTATTAATAAGCCAGCTCAACGGAGGTCTAGTACTTACAAATTTCATAGTGACTCAGAATACGGCTTGCTGGAAATAGTAAGCACTGATAGTGGTAAGTGATATTTCTGGAGGCAGGAAATACCTATCGTTTTCATAAACCCTAATCATTTATTTTAATGCTGGCAGCTTAACCATGATTCTGTCGTTTATGTAGATATTTATAGGCAACGAGACTACTTATAAATGACCCAATTCGTCATATACTGGACATGTTTAAAATCATCTTTTATATTGGCTGTAATATGTTTTAAACCTTCTATCATCCAATATTAAATATTATAGTTTACAAAAAAACCTTAAGTATTTTTGGTAATCAACCACGACCAATTGATTTGTTTCATTAGTTGTGCCGACATCACATGCAAAACAAGTGGCGGGCGTTGATGTTTGTCGTATTGAACTGTGCGATGGTTCATGATTTTAATTCCCGTTAAGTGTTCTCGTAATGAGCTCAACGAGGAAGGAGGCACATGACAATTGATGTGACATTTTCTTGAACAAGCGTCGACACAAACAAATTCAAACAATAAACACGCATCACGATATGTGGTACCGTATGTGATTGGCAATTTTGCATATTGTCATTTCATTCGGAGCGAAATCGTATTGGTAGGTAGGTCTATAGGGTTTTTTGGGAATTTTATTTAATTGAATATTTTCACACAAGTTATACAATTCTGAATGCAATATCTTGATTACAAGATACATTCCAATTATATTTTTTGTCTTAAATATTGTATACGAAACAGAAAATAGTACTTGATAATACCTCTACAAAATAAATAGCTAAGATAATGATCGTGCCTAGGTGCTGTATAGGGTCTTTCTTATGCATAAAATAATTAAGTATGTTTACTACGTATTATGATCAATGGTAATATTTTTAAATAGGTATGTCTTAAGTATTGTAACACATTTTTTTAATACTTCAATGAAGCGTCTTGTATTGGAACGTGACTCTTTAATCATCGCTCTTTACTTACTTATTATGTAAATAAGACACTTATGTCTTTTCCAAACCAATGAACTAACACTTGAGTGTTCCACCGGTATGTATAAAGATGAATACTATAATTAAAGATAATTACTTTTGTATCTATCTCCTACATTCTAGATGATGCAATTGCATTACCATATAATAGATTATAATCCGATACAATTTACCTTAGTAGGTAATCGTTTATAAAGTTATTAAGTTTCTATGAATATTTTTCTCGTCACGCACCATAATATAGTGATAATAGTTAGAGTCTAAACTAGAAAAGAGATATATTATGGATGATAAATAATGAACTCTCATTTCAATTACCAAGTCGGTACTCGGCGGATACATATTTCTTTTAAAAACGAGGTTCACTTGCCTGGACTGTAAGCGATAAAGCAGAAACTGCGATTCGCATATTCTTTCGGGATTACAGTTAACAAAAATGTGCAAATTTTTAGAATACTACTTTTAATAATTATATATCTAAATAAATCAGTTGTATTTGTAAATCATATACTTACATAAAATAGAAAAAATAATATTTTTCGTGATGTAATACTTATGAATGATAAAATAGATCCAACCTTTCTAAGCGATATATCAGAACGGTACAGTGAAGTCAAACTGGCTGAATAATAATCTGTTCTATCTACTCTATGTATACGCAATCGCCTAAAAACTTAATGATGCAATAGGTAATACTTTCATGTGCTTGACCAAACACTGTAAATTAATCGTGTAAAGAGGCAAGGTTACCTACATGTACATACATGTAGGTACGTATATTTACTTTTACTACAAGTTTGACCTGGCACATACTTACCTATTCAGTATTCTATGAAATAAGTAGGTTACCGATCTACTATGTTACTATTAAACTAAATTAATATAAAATTCGTAATAAAATTATATTAAATATTTTTTCCAGGCGCAACGTGAGCTCCACGAATTGATATCAGCCAGAGAAAAAGAAAAAGCCCGCGGTGAAGAAAACATTAGATTCTTTGCGACAGTGATACGGCCAAACGTTCTAAAGCCGCTCCTACTCATCAACGCTTTCAACCTCCTGCAGATCTTATCAGGCAGCTATGTAGTCATCTTCTACGCCGTGGACATCGTAAAAGATTCCGGTGGATCACTTAAACCTACTGTAAGTATTATATGAAATAGCGCCTCGTATACCGTCTTTAGATTTTGTTATGGGCTAAAAATAGAAACGTATTTTTCTTAACAAATTATTAATGTAATAAAGATTTTAGCCACGATACTTAACGACAATAATAAAAAATTATACGCATTTAATTGAATGATAACAAGGACGAATGAAACATCCGCATTGTCATCGTAGTCAGCAGAGCGTTAAATTAGTTTCATCATTTATGTTGTATTAAGTAGACGAGCCATAGCTTAGTACAATAAGAAAATGAACTCAGCTTTAAATTTATGATTCGATATTATATATGTAACTACAAGCTATGCTTATGTAATCTTTTAATGTTATGAAACATCTGCGACAAAGGACTTTGTTCGTGTCTGAATCACTTTCTTTCCATTAAGTTTGAGACGCCTCCACTTAATCAAAATTCATCATTGAATTGTATGACGTCATATGGAAATCAATTACTTACTGTTATGACAATGGTTAAGAAAGTCAGTGAACCAGTTACATTCTAAAAGGTTGTCTACAACATAAAAATCTACACATGGATACGATATTGTACGAAATATTTTGATTGTGCTGGATAACTGCAAAAACTAAGTTAATAAAAACACTCATTAAGCAGTCGTAGCTTTTTATATATGAGTTACTTTGTTTTTAACAAGATATTGACAATTATTTATACATTTCAGCTCGCTGCGAATGCAAGCGCCTTAGTAAGATTCGGCGTGACTGTGTTCGCGTGCATTCTACTGCTGAGGTTAACTCGCCGGGCATTGGTGATGATATCAGGTATCGGGACGTCTGTGTGCACACTGGCGCTGGCGTTCATACTGTCCCAAGGCCCGGGGACCGGCTTCGCGCCACCAGCACTCATACTTGGATACGTAGCCTTCAATACTCTCGGCTTCTTCCTATTGCCGGGACTCATGATAGGTGAGCTCTTACCGACTAAAGTAAGAGGCCTGTGCGGCGGATACATCTTCTGCCTGTTCAATGCAGTGCTCTTCGGCTTCACCAAATTATATCCAGTAATGAAAAATAGTGTAGGAATGGCCGGTATGTTCGGTCTCTTCGGCGCGTCCGCTACACTCGCTACTGTCGTACTGTTCCTCTTATTACCGGAGACGAAGGGCAAATCTCTCCTCCAAATAGAAGAATATTACCAAAAACCTAACATATTGTGGCAAACGCGCAAGAAAATGATGGCGGATAGTCAGCGCGTTTGAAACTGATTTTAGTTAATACAATTATAAGTTGTTGTACTTAAGTGCCCATTCGATGTGATATAGTTTCATGAAGTGATAAGTATACCCGTGATATATCAACAGATGTAGATACTCTGAATACAAATATATTTCTCGAATTCCAATAAATAAATAGCAAAGTGCTGTGACCAATTTTATGACTTAATGACATTTATTTACTTACTTAATTAGGAATGTTATTAGTTAATGATATGTAGTTAATATTTATGACAGGTATACATAATTTATATTTAACGCATTTACAATAAATTTATATGCATTTTATTCAAATTATAGATATCATTTAAAAATGAATAAATATGCTGTAGGTACCACCTAAATACATAGACAATTAATACATTCATAAGACGAGACATGTATTGCCTTCTCTGAACAAACACACCTACATCATAGCGGATGGTATAGAATACCTCTAAAATAAGACAGAGAGATTTGAAGCTGTGATTTAACTAATGACCTACCGTATACATAAGTTAACGAGTTATGCCAAATGCTGGCTAATGTTATAAACTGTTATTTTTCTATGGATGTAGGAAAATTACAATTGTGATATAATAAATAAACAATTTGAACCAATCCAGTTATTTTATTTAATTTACCTGGCTGTGACTGTTTCTCAAAGAGGATAATAACGCCCCTTAGTGGTCGTTGTACGTTTTCAGGGGAAGGGCGGGAAAGCGTTTAGAAGAAATTGCAGGACAATGAAGAAATAACAATTTCACATAAATACGTTCATTAATTTTGCCTTGAAGTGTAACAATCAAACAAACAAACGCCGACACTTTCCCATTTATAGTGTTAGAGACTTATTTAAATTTTAACTTAGAAAAAGGATGAAACTCATATAATATCATATCATATGGTAGGTATATCAATACTCATATATAAAGCCGAAGAGTTTTAGTTGAACTCGCTAATCTTAGGAACTACTAAACCGATTTAGATTTTTTTCACATTATTCTTAAGTGCTATAGGTTACTTTTTATCCCAGTAAAGAATGAAGTAAGACGTTTATCCCGAAAAAACTCTCTCAAGCAGGCGGGAAGCCGCGAGCAAAAGTAAGTTTAAAATAATTTCGATTGGCGCTAGAAAATAATTGATATTCAAAGTGGGCAGTAACCATAGTAAGTTTGAGAACCTACTAGTGAGACGCGTATTATTTAGATCTACACAAACATGGTTTCGTACTTTTGTTAAATTCTGTATCAACCATAGAACTGAACGAATCAAAATTAATTATACATCAGCAAAGTGGAGCGAAGAGGACTGTAGGAATTCAAACAAAATATCGTTATTATTACTAGATAAAGCATTTTTAAATCCTATTCACCATATTTTACGGTAATGATTCCTCATGTCAATATTCGTATGTTGAAAAATAATAAAACACGGATATTTCGAACTGTTTATTACAAAGCTATGAGGTGTTGGGTAGTCGTTGGTAGAGATGTGGCCGCGACGCGCAGCCCGGACACACGTGCATGGCGGCCGACACCACGTTCTCACACTCCCAACAATAATGCTCGAGACAACGATTACATCTATAAATCTAAAAATATACATAAAACACTTGTATTCTCATATGAATCATTTTAATATTCTTATTAATTAATGCAGAGCAAATAACTAACACAGGCTAAACAAATTTCATCATGATTGTACAGAGTGTGGCCAGGTTTCCAAATGCTCCAAATATTATAATAGGCAAAGACACGGTTATTATAGCCTTTTTACTACACTAAAGCAATGTCATTTTTGGTCTCAAAGATATCGTTTTATATTATACTAACTGATGGTAGCCGACGCGTTGCTGTTGCAGAAAAAATAATTGCAGGAATATGGTTTGTAAGGACATGCGCACGCGCGCCTCCCGCTGTAAGTTAATTATACTATGCCTATAAGTTATAACCTTTCCGCAAGCGCAAGCAATAAAGACACAATTCTTTATCACAAGCAATAACGGTATAGCAGCGGATAAAATACGAACAAAGAAATATTAATTTTTATATATTAGATATATTACTGTTGAATACTTTGTGATGGAACTATTCGTACTTACTTGCTTATCGACATCTGTGAAAGTCCTTAAACATGCAAAACAATACTGCGCTTGTCCTTCATTGGTCAACTCTTCATATGGCTCCACTGGGAACAAGTGGTGATATGATCTGTAAAAGAAATTATATTTAAATACATGTTCAAGGTGTATAAAAACATTTATTTTTTGGTTTCTTAAAGTGAGAACTAAATAAAATAAAAGATAACCAGAGTTAAGATCGAATTGCAGGCGAGTTATACGTGGCAAACATTGCAAGTACAACTTCCATGGAGTGGCTGTCGAAATTTAGGCGTAACAATAGCATTATCGATGCGCTTTGACCGCTTGAACTTGACCGAATTGAATTTACTCCAATCCATTCCAGGAGCATATACAGCCGTGTTAGTGATACGGCCCCCGAGCTTTAGGGGCCCCTCTTGGCCCCACTCCAGCTTAAACTAAGCGCTCTGCAAAAAATTCACCCTGGCCCGCCCCTGTATGGCAAGTTACGCCATTGATCCATTCCCTACCATTCAAATGTGACATGGGCATAACACACCTTTTACACGTGTATATTACACTAGCTTTTGCCCGCGGCTCCGCCCGCATTACAAAGTTTTTCGGGCTAAAGTGTTCCGTTATAAAAGTCACGCTATATATTTTCCCGGGAGCCTATGTTCTTTCCAGGGTCTCAAACTGTCTCCATACCAAATTTCATTTTAATATGTTGGGTAGTTTTTGAGTTTAACACGTTCAGGCAGTCGGATGCAGCGGGGGACTTTGTTTTATAATATATTTTTGTAGAACTGTTTTAAGAGGAACAATCCCGTCATACACCATTGTTGCATAACTTTAACTTTTTACGCAGCGCACGCAATGGAAGCTCTCAAAACGAATAAATTTTCCCCGTTTTTGCAACATGTTTCATTACTGCTTCGCTCCTATTGGTCATAGCTTGATGATATATAGTCTATAGCATTTCAAAAACAAAGTGCTATCCAACACAAAAATATTTTTTCAGTTGGATCTGATAGTTCCTGAGATTAGCCATTTCTGCTCCGCTCCTATTGGTCATAGCGTGATGATATATAGCCTATAGCACTCCACGAACAAAAGGCTATCCAACGCAAAAAGAATTTTTCAATTTGTACCGGTAGTTCCTGAGATTAGCGCGTTCAAACAAACAAACAAACAAACTCTTCAGCTTTATATAATAGTAGCGTGATAATATATAGCCTATAGCACTACACGAATAAAGAGCTATCCAACACAAAAAGAATTTTTCAGTTCGAACCGGTAGTTGCTGAGATTAGCCATTACTGCTCCGCTCCTATTGGTCATAGCGTGATGATATATAGCCTATAGCACTCCACGAACAAAAGGCTATCCAACGCAAAAAGAATTTTTCAATTTGGACCGGTATTTCCTGAGATTAGCGCGTTCAAACAAACAAACAAACAAACAAACTCTTCAGCTTTATATAATAGTACTAGCTTTTGCCCGCGGCTCCGCCCGCGTTATAAAGTTTTTCGGGCTAAAGTTTTCCGTTATAAAAGTCACGCTATATATTTTCCCGGGAGCCTATGTTCTTCCCAGGGTCTCAAACTGTCTCCATACCAAATGTTATCCTAATACGTTGGGTAGTTTTTGAGTTTAACACGTTCGGGCAGACCGATGCAGCGGGGGACTTTTGTTTTATGATATATTTTTGTAGAACTTTTTAAGAGGAACAATCCCGTCATACATTATTGTTGCATAACTTTAACCGTTTACGCAGCGCACGCAACAGAAGCTCTCAAAACTAATAAATTGTCCCCGTTTTTGCATCATGTTTCATTACTGCTCCGCTCCTATTGGTCATAGCGTGACGATATATAACCTATAGCACTCCAGGAACAAACGGCTATCCAACACAAAAATATTTTTTCAGTTCGAACCTGTAGTTCCTGAGATTAGCGATTACTGCTCCGCTCCTATTGGGCATAGCGTGATGATATATATAGCCTATAGCATTCCAGGAACAAAGGGCTATCCAACACAAAAAGAATTATTCAGTTCAAACTCCTAGTTTCTGAGATTAGCCATTACTGCTCTGCTCTTATTGGTCATAGCGTGATGATATATAGCCTATAGCACTTAACGAACAAAGGGCTATCCAACACAAAAAGAATTATTCAGTTCAAACTCCTAGTTTCTGAGATTAGCCATTACTGCTCTGCTCCTATTGGTCATAGCGTGATGATATATAGCCTATAGCACTTCACGAACAAAGGTCTATCCAATACAAAATGATTTTTTTGTTTCGAACCGGTAGTTCCTGAGATTAGCCATTACTGCTCTGCTCCTATTGGGTATAGCGTGATGATATATAGCCTATAGCACTCCACGAACAAAGGGCTATCCAACGCAAAAATATTTTTTCAGTTCGGACCTGTAGTTCCTGAGATTAGCGATTACTGCTCCGCTCCTATTGGGCATAGCGTGATGATATATATAGCCTATAGCATTCCAGGAACAAAGGGCTATCCAACACAAAAAGAATTATTCAGTTCAAACTCCTAGTTTCTGAGATTAGCCATTACTGCTCTGCTCCTATTGGTCATAGCGTGATGATATATAGCCTATAGCACTTAACGAACAAAGGGCTATCCAACACAAAAAGAATTATTCAGTTCAAACTCCTAGTTTCTGAGATTAGCCATTACTGCTCTGCTCCTATTGGTCATAGCGTGATGATATATAGCCTATAGCACTTCACGAACAAAGGTCTATCCAATACAAAATGATTTTTTGTTTCGAACCGGTAGTTCCTGAGATTAGCCATTACTGCTCTGCTCCTATTGGGTATAGCGTGATGATATATAGCCTATAGCACTCCACAAACAAAGGGCTATCCAACGCAAAAATAATTTTTCAGTTCGGACCTGTAGTTCCTGAGATTAGCGATTACTGCTCCGCTCCTATTGGGCATAGCGTGATGATATATATAGCCTATAGCATTCCAGGAACAAAGGGCTATCCAACACAAAAAGAATTATTCAGTTCAAACTCCTAGTTTCTGAGATTAGCCATTACTGCTCTGCTCCTATTGGTCATAGCGTGATGATATATAGCCTATAGTACTTAACGAACAAAGGGCTATCCAACACAAAAAGAATTATTCAGTTCAAACTCCTAGTTTCTGAGATTAGCCATTACTGCTCTGCTCCTATTGGTCATAGCGTGATGATATATAGCCTATAGCACTTCACGAACAAAGGTCTATCCAATACAAAATGAATTTTTTGTTTCGAACCGGTAGTTCCTGAGATTAGCCATTACTGCTCTGCTCCTATTGGGTATAGCGTGATGATATATAGCCTATAGCACTCCACAAACAAAGGGCTATCCAACGCAAAAATAATTTTTCAGTTCGGACCTGTAGTTCCTGAGATTAGCGATTACTGCTCCGCTCCTATTGGGCATAGCGTGATGATATATATAGCCTATAGCATTCCAGGAACAAAGGGCTATCCAACACAAAAAGAATTATTCAGTTCAAACTCCTAGTTTCTGAGATTAGCCATTACTGCTTTGCTCCTATTGGTCATAGCGTGATGATATATAGCCTATAGCACTTCACGAACAAAGGGCTATCCAACACAAAAAGAATTATTCAGTTCAAACTCCTAGTTTCTGAGATTAGCCATTACTGCTCTGCTCCTATTGGGTATAGCGTGATGATATATAGCCTACAGCACTCCACGCATTAAAGGCTATCCAACGCAAAAAGAATTTTTCAGTTCGGACCGGTAGTTCCTGAGATTAGGCATTACTGCTCCGCTCCTATTGGGTATAGCGTGATGATATATAGCCTATAGCACTCCACGAACATAGGGCTATCCAACGCAAAAAGAATTTTTCAGTTTGGACCGGTAGTTCCTGAGATTAGCGTGTTCAAACAAACAAACAAACAAACAAACAAACAAACTCTTCAGCTTTATATAATAGTATAGATATAGAAGTATAGATACGGTTTCTAGGTTACAGATGGGAATTACTCAGAATAAAATATAATAAAAAATAATCCTTGAACTCAATGAGATGTTTTTTATAAAAGAAAATAAACAAAAAATAACGGAAATAATCGATTTCAAGATCTATAATCTAAAAAAAAATTGCATTTTGCAGATTCAATATTTTGCGTAGGGACCGTCGATATTATTGAATAGAAAAATATTAAATCATAAGCAATGTAATCTTCGTTGTAATTCTAGTCTTTATAATATTTTAATGGAGTCGGTGCCTTATTATTAATATCATGGGCAACCGGTCTAGAATAACCAAGCCATATTTTTCGAACTGGGCACCGAACTTGTCATTACAAGAACTTTGAAAAACACGGCCTTTATACGCTACATAATTATGACGACTGGCGTGTCGATATTAATCAGATCTCGTCAATAAATACTATATCAGACGTAGTGGAATAGCTTTCCCTTGCCCGTATAAAACAACATCGCAGTGGGTGTACCTGGCTAGATGCGGCGCGGAGGCGAGCGTGAGGCCGCACGTGCGGCACTGCGCGGGCAGCGAGCAGTACTTGCTGCGGCACTGCGGGCACAGGTGGCCCTCGCCGCCCACGCCCTCGCCCTCCTCCAGGTGGCTGGCGCGGGATATGCACGTTAATGACATATTTTACACACATTGGTTAATTAGATTATTATTGTCAGTTTACAATATTTAAAATCTAACACAGAAACCACGATCATAGTCTGTTACAATTCAACAAGATATAAACCTTTGAAGTCCGATGCATGGGATAAACGATTAAAACTGAATACGAAAGGGTCTTGTTACAACATTTGTATTTAGGATTCTGGTAACAGAAATAACTAGTTAAGTTTGATTCGCAATAGAGCTTATTTTTCAAAATTTTACGTGAATTACTTTATTGTCGTCCAAAATCAATTGTACTACTTTTTTGTTACTTCTCAGGAATTAGGTAACTGATCACATACAATATTAATAATACTCAAATATAAACAATTAATTAATAAATATGAAATGTTTTAATACAGCATATAAATGAAATAAAATAATCGAATATAGACTTACAAATATATAATATGTAATTATATACGTATCGTTATCTGAATACAAAGGTGTGAGAAAGTAGAAATATCGACCTGTGAAAAGTTGAACATACCACATGCAGACAGTGATGGGCGGGTCGCCGCCGGCGGGCGGGTCGGGCGCGAGGTGGTGGTGCTGGTGGTGCAGGTGGGTGGCGGCGTGCGGCGGCGCGGCGTGCGGGAAGCCCATCTTCACCAGCCCCGCGTCCAGCGCGCGCGCTCGCGCCGGCGGCGCCGTGCGCTCCAGCAGCAGCGACCGGTAGTGCACGTCGTCCAGCACCACCTGCACAGAACTTGCTCAAATACTCCCACTAACATATCAACACTTTTAACAAGCTCTACAGGATCGTCTCACCTCAACTCATGAGCAATCACAATACTGAAATAAGAGTTTCTACTGGTGTAGTTATGGGAATTCTATAGCTTTAACAAACAAATTAAACATCTTACACATTTTCACAACTTACCCCATAATCTCCTCCAGTATCTTGACATAACTTTTTACAAATTCTGACTTCAGCTGCTAATCCTATCACAGAACATCGAATACCCTCAGTCTTTAATGTCTGCAAAACAAAAAGTTTAATTTAATATAATATATTGTATATAGTCTGTTTATACTTCAAGTCTCCTAAAAATATAGGCTTGAACTATACCATTTTACTAGTCACTTCCAAAAATGATATAACAGAGACAGATAAACAGCAAGCAATTTAACACTTTAGTTACCTGAATAGTAACGTTAATATCACTTGGGTCGCAAGTAGTAAGTGATGCAAACAACACAAGCAGCTCCCTGGATGCGTGGCCAGGCAACGGCTTCAACACTCTGCCAGCCATCTCCAGTGTGTTTTGTAATGATGGTTCTCCTGTTAGTGACAGGTTCGTCAAGCTATCAACAAAATTCGAAGCATAAACTAAATATTTGGTAATGACATTTTGGTAATGATAATGGTATGACAGGGACACCACACTTTTGTTTTGGAAGCCAAGAAACTTTGAGACATTGACCCAGTATAATTTGTTAGTTATTTGATTGTGATTATTAATCCCCTAATTCAAATAACATATACATTAAAAAAATGTTAGGTGCATTTATTTTTTAATTTATAGCTTATGAAATTAAACAATAATGATGAAAAAGCTAAGAATATAAAGGGAATTAGTACCCTGCCCTCACCCTTGTACAGCTTTGATATGTTTCCTTACATTCCCTGATAATTCTGTAATTTTCTCTGCTCTTTTGTTTTTCATTGCAATCAAACCAAGTTGGCTGAGCGGATTCTGATCAAAAAACTCTTCAACAAACTTCTCCAAGAGCTGAAAGAATCAAAACTCACATTTAAAACTCTTATTTATATAGATAAAAAGTTTATTTTGCCTTCAATTTACACACAATATAACTAAGTTTACATAGAGATAACAAAGTACTGATCTATTTGTAAAACACTGTAGCTGGAATTGGGCCACATTTGATTTAATAAAACTGTTTTCAATAAACAATCCAAATTTTAATCTAAAATCCGATCCCAAGAATAAACCAAGCAAAATAAGTCATTTGTAAGCATGTCCAAAAATGTTTACTTTAATTGGTTCATTATTAATATCAATTGCGATTAATTATTGAAGTCAAAAAATATATATAAAAAGGGTGTAATCTAATTTTAGACTACCTTTAATGTACACAAAAACCGTGTTGGTTTCAAATCTTGTGAATTCATAGCTTCAGAACAATCAACAGCCACTAATAAATGTCTCATCATTCCGAGCCTGATCGGCCCACGGCGCGGTGCAGCAGCCTTCCTTGCTGCTTTCTGTGCAAACTCAGCAACCAGTCCCGCAACCAAACCATCTTTATCTTCTTTAATAGCTTCCCTGAATATAAATGTAACATATCTAAATAGATCTAAAATGTATCTATGTATATTTTTACTACAAATGAACTTCTGGAATAAATATTGATATATTTTCGCATTGGGCAACAAAAATTAAAGAAAACATTGTAAAATTAAGAGCTATCAAAATGTAAATAACAGCTCAATTACAAGTAAATGGTCTAAGGGCTTGAATAGAATTGACTTAAAATAATAGTTCGCATAAATATATACTTTTTTTTTAAAGTATCAATAAAAGTGAAACTTACCAAGTTTTCTCATAACCTGTCTCCCACCGGTATTCTTTTGGATCTTCTTCGTCCGCCATTATTATTATCTTTAATGAATTATCAAACTTAGCTTGCTTTTAAAGAATACTTTTAAAGAAGTAATAGTTAAAATTAAATAAACTTTACGAAAAGCGCCGATTTTTGAAAACAAAAAGTATAAATCAGTATAAATCAAATATGATATGTCAAACAGAGACCAATAAACTAGAATGTCAAACATCGGATGTCAATTTTAATCATAGACAAATCTACGATGAATCCTCAGGTGAATCCCAAATAGAATTATAATATAGTGAAACTATGGAGGGTAGAGGTAAGGAGCACCGTCTGATATGGAGGGGAACTCGAAAAAGTGTCCAGCATTTGCTGAAAATAAAGTTTCAAGTACCTACCACAATAGCGCTGGCGTACGAAAAACTACGATACGAATGTGGTTGCTTTAATAGTGAGTGAAGTAAGCCAAATGAACAAATTAAATCTTTTCATGAGTCAAGTAGTCAATAAAATGCCAGTATACAGAATCTCAACTGCTTGCGTAGTTGTAAGTAGTTTTGTCAATATAACCAAGAAACTGCAGTGAAAACACGTCCTTAAGATTTTCTCCTATGCGATCGCAGCGCCACCCTTATTTTCCCTGTTTTGATGGACACTTTTTGATACACTGAGACGGTGCTCCATACCTCTACCCTCCATAAGTGAAACCTCAGATCGTCTCTGGCTTCAGTTATCGTTCTGTTCAGAGACCAATAAACTAAATCGTCCACCTTGCATGGTTTCAAGATCCCAAAACATATTTTATGAGAACAACTTACATAGAGGAAGTGTTACTTAGGATATAGTATCTATGTAGTATATTACCTCTAGTATATTAATGCTCTTTAGGTACCAACTGTAAATATAGGTATGAAGGTTAGTGAAACTGCATTAAAAGCTTCAAACTTCAAGTATAACCAAACGGGAGCTTTATGTTATTTAATTTTTTTGTCGAAATCATCGGTTTAGATTCGATTAAGAAATCATGTAGGTTATAAAAAAATATATATATTCCTACCCTCCTAACTAAAACCAGTTCATTTTGCCAAAAAAAAACACTATTATCAATTCTGAGTAGCATTTAGCAATAACATGCGTCGAAATATAGGAAAGCGCTAAATTTCTTCACTTTTTTTAAGTATATTTTTACGAACACTCACTTGGATACCGGGAAATTCAAGCTGTACAACCTTATCTCTACTATTCAGACTTCAGCCTGTTATAACGTACAAGACTTTCCATATCTATATATATAAAAATGAATTGCTGTTCGTTAGTCTCGCTAAAACTCGAGAACGGCTGAACGGATTTATCTTATCTTGGTCTTGAATTATTCGTGGAGGTCTAGGGAAGGTTTAAAAGGTGAGAAAAATTTCTCACCTTTTAAAGGTGAGAAAAATTCGAATAATTGCCGAGAAAATCCTCAAAACAGCATTTTTCTATTTCCCATACAAACGTTTTCTAACTAATACGTAGAGTCAATTTGAGCTTTATTGCTATTGTATAAAATTCACTGTTGTCTAAGCAATGTAGGTGTGTTCCTAACATCAAATCAGTGTGCGTTGGAGCACAGAATATAATAATGTAATGTCGCGTTCTGAAACTCAACAAAAGTGATATCGCGAACCCGACTAAATTGAACAGTCACAAAATTTAATATATCATTAGTTATTTGGTTGGCTTCACGATATTATTTCTTTTGTTTTACTTTAAAATGCATGTTTTCGTTATGGACAATTTTGAGCTACTTTTGCATATCTATACTTATAATAAATCTGTAGAGAGGTCAATTCTGTACATGAAATATATTTCCAAAATAACTGGGGGTGATTAGGGATCGATACTGATGCCAAAAATGCAATTAGTAAAATTTTTGTCTGTCTGTTTGTCTGTCTGTATAACCGTTATAGAAACAAAAACTACTCGACGGATTTTAACTTAACTTGGTACAATTATTTTTCATACTCCTGAGCTGGTTATAATATACTTTTCATCACGCTACAATTAATAGGAGCATAGCAGTGATAGAAAATGTTGGGAAAACGGGAGAAGTTACTCCATTTTTTAAGCTTCCGTCATTTCGTGTGCAACCTTAATGGTTAAAAGTTCCTTCGATTTCACCAGGATCCCATCATCAGACCCTGACCGGACAATCGGACCACCTGCATACCACCATAAATTAAAAAAACATCCCGACAAATTGAGCACCTTCTCCATTTTTGAAACCCGAAATCCACGCGGGCGAAGCTGCGGGCGGAAGCTAGTATATTATAATTCTCTTTGGACGAGACGTTTGTGTTAATTCATTAAGACATTTCCTGGTCTCCAAGAGTAGAACTGCTCTTTCACATGCTATAATATTATAAGTACTCGATTTTCGCATAATTTCTCATCCTAATGCTATGCCATTTCAACCATAATAGTCTAAGATCCCGCTGCAGAATTAGTGCGCTCATCGAGTATATGTTAAAAACTACATTCTTACACATATTTATGCTTAGAAGAATATATATCTACTAGGTTGCCTATTAAAACTTGGCCGCAAATATTTTTAATTAAATTATTGTTAATTGATTTTTCGGAAAACATTTCATTCATTTGTTTTTCAAATAAAATATCGTCCACTTCATGACAATACACATAAAGACTCTGAAAAACCACTGTTGCCGTTGCGCACTTGGCCGCACCTCTTCGCAGCCAGGTGTAAGCAGGTATGACTATGATACATTTACTCGTTCATAATGTATATTTATTAGCTATACATCAAATTAAAGCTGAATTTTTTCTGTTGATCATGATACACGGTTGCCTAATTAAATCTGGCCGCAAATAAGGGTTGCCGACTCTTAAAAATGATAAATATTGAAGGTAGAGTGAAAGAGAGCTGGCGCGTTATATTACCAGTCAGAAAAGGATAACATACATAGCATGTAGTACATAATAAGGTTATATTCCCGTGACACACGTCATGTAGCTGTCATGTTTGCCGGCAAACATTCCGATGCTAAATGGTTTAATAAACTTCGAATAAAATTCATGAAGATGCAGACGTGTTTTCTGTGTGAGAAAAAATGCAATGTACTTGACTTTGATGATGCATCATTCAATAAGTGTTTGCTAATGTTATTATTTCGTCGTAAAAAAATATAAATACAATGATAAAAAAAATATAAATACAATGAAAATATAAATATTAACAATTGAATCTACCTATGACTTTGGATATCATACAGCGTGTCTTAAAAAAATTACAGTTTTAAAGCATAAAGATACAGAAGAATTCTACATGGTTTCTGGGAGATTCAGCTCCAATGCAAGTTGAAAATGTTCTCTGTGATTCCACGAACAAATCTTCCGATAATGACGATGATTATGATATTTCTAGCGATGAAAGTTATGAAAGTGATAGCTTCTATGATAGTGAAAATGAAAGCTCTGATGGTTCAGATTTTTAAATAAAATTTACGGATAGATAAGATACGTTTGTTTAATTTTTGAGTTACTTAAATGCTTCATTTATATGTAATAAGTTATTGAATACTTAAATAAAATATAATATTTACTCAAACAGTACTTGCACAATAAAATTTTATTTTACGTGAGTAACCCTAATTTTATTTTTAATGGATAGTAATTTATTGTGGTAATTTTTACATTTATCATTTTGAGAAGACTTTGTTGTTGTATCTACTATTGTTTTAACTGGTGGTTGAGAACACGATCATCAGGCGTATGCGCAATGGCTCAAAAGTGTCGTACACCTAGTACTCGCTATCCTTTTCTGACTGGTAATATTACGCGCTAGCTCTCTTCCACTCTACCTTCAATATTTATCATTTTTAAGAGTCGGCAACCCTTACTTGCGGCTAGATTTAATTAGGCAACCGTGTATCATGATCAACAGAAAAATTCAGCTTTAATTTGATGTATAGCTAATAAATATACATTATGAACGAGTAAATGTATCATAGTCATACCTGCTTACACCTGGCTGCGAAGAGGTGCGGCCAAGTGCGCAACGGCAACCGTGGTTTTTCAGAGTCTTTATGTGTATTGTCATGAAGTGGACGCTATTTTATTTGAAAAACAAATTAATGAAATGTTTTCCGAAAAATCAATTAACAATAATTTAATTAAAAATATTTGCGGCCAAGTTTTAATAGGCAACCTAGTAGATATATATTCTTCTAAGTATAAATATGTGTAAGAATGTAGTTTTTAACATGTACTCGATGAGTGCACTAATTCTGCAGTGGGATCTCGTACTATAATGCATAACCAAATACTATGAAACGATCGCATTAGTCGATTAAATAAAATAAAGGTAAATTATCAGATCCTACATAGCTTCCGACCTACTCTAACTTTGAATATTGCTTTGAATACGGGAATGGTTAAGATGGCAATGAATGCTATTTCTTATCTTTCATTAGCATCCTAATCTTCATGTCTTAGCACAAAATGCTAATTCTACTTGATAATATGACGCATGAAATAAAATGCGCAATAAAGAATTACTAATGCGCACGCAATCAACGCACTTTATTTTACTTAACGTCCTTTTACCTTCTATGCATCATATTAAAATTATTTGAAAATAATTTGTATATTATAAAATATAGAATGAGTAGTACCTAGTAGCATGTGCAAGTGTTTTATATTATAATAGGGTATTTTAGTGTATGTATGTGAGACAATATCCAGAAATACATAAATAAGATAGTTTAATCAATAAGCAATTGTAAAATAGTAATTTCAGTTCATAAAATTATAAAAAAAAAATTAAAATTCAATTCAAAGTTTTGTCATTTTTTTATCTGTTTTACAAATGTGCGAAACGAGTGCCGCCATGACATGACATCATCAAGGCAGTAAGCTACCTGAAGTATCAAAACGCCTTTACTATTTCTAATTTATCGAAATAGAAGCATAGAAGTTTTATTGCATTGTAAATATGGAAAACGGTTTTGCAAAGGGAGATAGTACAAACCTACCAAGAATAGTCATTAGTCCGGCAGACTCGGTTCGAAGCACACCCGTTTTTATTTCATCCGCGTTTTAAATTCATAATTTTAGTATTTTCGATCAGTCTCTTAACTGTGTTTAGTTTCATTTGAAAGAAGATCCTACCGCCTATAAAGTTGCATAGTTCGTTTGGAGAAATATCAAAGAAGTTTCAAGATATAGAAGAAAACAATTTAAATTTTAAAATCTAACCGCCGCGGCACTGACCTACGACAACACGCTGAGCCGCCGAAACGGTGAGTCATAATTTCTATCGAACGCTTCGGAGGGTTATTCTTCAACTTTTACTCAATAGCTGAGACTATTCTGCAACAAATTATGGCGTCTTCATGCGGCGGCTGTAAGAGCAACTTAAAATATGACAATTGCATGGGATGCTCGCAGTGTCGCGATACTTATTGCCTACACTGCTTAAATATTACTGAGAGCCATTTTATCTCACTCTCACAAGATTATAAAAGGCAATGGTTTTGCCCCAAATGTCAATGTTCTAAGCCCAAGAAGGATAATTCATGTACCCCAATAAAAAAGCCATGAAAACGTGAACGACAACCAAACGAAAAACCATAGCACCGTCACTACCAGGTCGAATAAACAAAAGGTAAAATCCATTAATACTTTACCACTAAATAGCAACTTAGACGTTTCCTCTTTACTTTCTGAAATTCAGCAACTGAGGCTTGAGATCGGTCAAGTAAGACAGGAAATTAAGGATCAGACTAAAGCTTTCTCTAAGTCACTGGAAGACAGACTCGATGAGTATTCTAAGATATTCGAAGCCAAAGACAGTGGAATTTTATCATTAAAGTCCACCGTTGATGAACTTCAACAAAAATCGCTGAACAAGAGCAACGATCCTTAAAAAAACGAGATAGAGTTAATTGGTATGCCGGAGGAAGATAATGAGAATCTCACCCACTTAACCCTTCTAACCGCTCAGAAAGTTGGCGTAGAACTCAAGGAGAGTGACATCGATGAAGTAGTGCGAATTGGACCCAAGCGCGCTAATGTCTTGGCTACTGCAACTACAGTCAACAAACCGCGTCCCATTATTGTCAAACTGCAACGCCGGATGAAAAAAGATGAACTCCTTAAGGCTGCTAAAGTCAGGCGTAATCTGACTACTGAAAACATCACTTCAAAACCCCCTCAAAAGTTATATATCAATGAACGCCTTACTAAAGCTAATCGGAACTTATTTCGAGATGCAAGACTTCAAGCGCAAAAACATGGTTTTCGTTTCTGTTGGGTGCGGAATGGTGCAATTTATATTAGAAAAGCTGAAAACACACCGGGTTTTCAAATCCATTCGCATACTGACTTGGAACTTAAGATTATGGATTGTAAATTTCCTAATATCAACCATGCTAACATTAATGCTAAATAATTTAAGTTCCTATTCTGTATTAAGGCTTAATAAGAATCGTACGGGTTACATATTTACTTATTCTTCGAAAAATCTTGCACATAAACACAACACATCGAAATACTCACCAAAAACACTTCTCACATTCACCACCTCACAAACTTGGTCACTCAATGCCAAACAGATTCTCTCAAGCAAATGCATATTTTGTTACTGTCTAATAATACGAGTTGTTGCCTCAAGTTCAAATAATGTTCGATCTTCAGGATAACATCGATAAATCTCTGTCCATTAAATGTCATTTGCTTGAGAGCCCTGATCAGTGTCAAGATCTGTTTTTAAAGGATTCCCGATTTATACTTCTCTCATATAATATTCGAAGCATCCAACGAAATTTTGGCGAGTTGCTTGTAGCACTGAAACGACTTTGCGTTGAACCAGACGTAATAATTCTATCCGAATGCTGGCTCAATGAAAACTCCCACATACCACAAATACCTGGTTATGCTGTTTTTTACACCAACACAATAATAAACAGATGTGGTGGAATCACTGCCTATGTCAAGGATACTTGGAATGCTGTAGTACAGGAACCCTCATGTCAGGACTGCAATTGTTTACAGATTCAAATTAACAACCAAATAACTATATTAGGTATTTACCGCTCCCCTTCCTTTAAGGACGCTAGTAACTTTTTAAATTTTCTTGATGACAAATTATCGCAGATTACAGATCGCCAATCTGTTATACTCGCTGGAGATATTAACCTGGACATATGCAGCGCCTCCTTAAGTAAGGATTGTTCAGACTATCTCTGCCTGCTGGCAAGTCACAATTTGCTTCCAGCTATTTCTATTCCAACCAGAGGACCCGCATGCTTAGATCACATTTTTGTAAAGGATACGCTAAGCTCTTTCGGTATAGTATGTCGCTCAAGCATAACCGATCACGACATCTGCTTACTTAGTCTAGGGGCACCGAATCCAAAAGACACTCTAAAGGCAACTAAGTATAAAGTCAAAACTGACGTCCCTGGAATAGTTCATGACCTACGTAAAAACGACTGGGCAGAAATATTAGAGATGACAGATATTAATCTAGCAGCTGAAAGTTTCATTGAACAATTAAACGCAGTCATCACCCGTAACACTAAGCAAATTCCCATTAAACGTGCTAATCGTAATATTAAGCCTTGGATCACCCCGGGCCTCATGCGCTGTCAAAGAAATAGAGACAAACTTCACATTGAAGCTAGAAAGAACCCTGATAATGACATAATCCAAACTTCTTACAAAAGATATCGGAATTTTCTTTTTGCACTACAACAACGACTCAAAGCTGAGCACGAAAGCAAAACTGTTCTTGAGAACAAAAGTAATCCAAAAAAAATGTGGAAAGCAATAAAAAACATCTGCAATATTCCTATTTCTCGTGCTGTCCCTAACCAACTCACTACTATTGAAGAAAATCCCGTGGATTCTCTTAATATTTGCAATGAACATTTTACCAATGTAGGAAAACGACTTGCTCAAAAAATTCTTAAAGACTTACATACTACAGAAAACTCTCTAGTTTCCAAATACAAATCAGTTGTTTCTTCTAAGCATTCCTTCTTTTTAAAACCCACAGATTCCTTTGAAATTGGTAAATGGATAGATAATCTCAAAACTGATAGTGCCCCAGGACTTGATGGTTTCACTCCTTTTATTCTGAAATCAATTAAAGACTATATTCTCGTCCCACTAACACATATTTTCAACTTAAGCTTTACAAATGGAGTCGTTCCCAAAATCTGGAAACTAGCCGTCGTCACGCCAATCCATAAGGATGGCGATGCTTTGAATCCAAATAATTATAGGCCCATCTCATTATTAAATATTTTTGGAAAGCTCTTGGAGAAGGTTGTCAATAAACAACTCATATCGTTCCTTGAGAAATACAACTTACTCTCTGATAGCCAATTTGGGTTTAGGCGCAAAAAGTCTACTGAGGACGCCGTTCTCTCCTTGGTTGATGCAGTGTCGAAGGACTTGGATCATGGGAAATGTTGCTTGGGAGTCTTTCTTGACCTTGCCAAGGCCTTCGATACTGTATCGGTTCAATTACTTTTACGAAAGCTTGAGATGAGAGGAATTAGAGGAATAGCAAATGACTGGTTCCGTGACTATCTTTCGGAACGTCGCCAACGAGTCAGAATTGGTCCCTATTTAAGCAATGAACTTACAGTCGATGTTGGCGTTCCGCAGGGTAGCATTCTTGGCCCGACTCTTTTTATCATCTACATTAACGATTTATTAGAATTACCTGAATTGAATTGTCAGATTTTTTTGTTATGCAGATGATACTGCTTTGATTTTCCACGATTCTTCTTGGAACAGAATTGTTGATAATGCTAAATCTACAATGGAAACAGTCTTCCATTGGCTACAACAAAACTTATTAACATTGAACTTAAAGAAATCTAAAGCTATCGCTTTTTACAAAACGCTTGCATCTAAACCCTCTGTCTTGCCTTCCTTAAGAGTTCACACTCGTTGTGTTGATGATTCTGTGTGTAACTGTGAAAGTATCATCTACACTGACAACATTCTATATCTAGGGGTTGTAATCGATGAAAACCTATGTTTTAAAAAGCATCTTACATTTCTCAGTTGCAGAATTAGAAAATCCATTTATGTTATTAAAGCTCTACGACACCTTCCTAGAGAAATTCTATTGATGATATACAAGGCGTTTTCACAGTCTCTGCTGTACTACTGCATTCTTGCGTGGGGTGGAGCGATCAAAACTAAATTCATGGAACTCGAGAGAGCTCAGCGATCTGTTTTAAAGGTGATGTTGCGGAAACCTTTCAGATTCTCTACAGACGAACTTTATTCCGAGTGTAAAGTACTGCGAGTACGACAAATTTACATACTCAAAGCTGTTATTATTTCACACAAAAGAGCAATTAACTCTGAGGAATTTGAACACCTGTGTCAGCGCCGTATTTATCGTATTCCAACTGCCACGATACACACTGCTTTCATCAAACGACTCCCCTTCCTTTTTGCTGCCTCACATCTACAATGAGGTATGTCGCCGAATACCTAACATTAAGATGCTGCCGTCGAGCAAGTTAAAATCTAAATTAACTGAGTGGCTTCTGACACTGTCATACCAAGATACCGAAGAATTATTAACTACTTTGGGTGACTAACACACACACACACACACACATACACATACACACACACATACACACACACACATACACAATGGTTCTTATTGTCTTACCCTGCCACTGTTTTTTCTACATTCGTATTGATCTCAACAGTTTTGGTTATGTAATTAATTTTAAGAGTTTATAGTCATATTATATTTTTCTAGATTATTAACAGTACATAGGAAATTTGTGCTGTTTTAGTTTAGTAGTTCATTCTTTATAGAGATTTTTGTAGTTATCATTATTTTTTTATTGTTATTTGTTTTTCTTTTTTTGTAACTTTTGTGATTTCTAACTAGAGTCTGACAAATTTAATTATTGATACTGGTTTGTAAAGGATACGCGATACAAGTTCTAAACTTAGTGCGCATCTTAACGCAGTTGTAATAAACCATATAATGTAAGTGCTATGATTTATAAATAAATAAATAAATAAATATAAGTACAAAAAAAAAAAAAAAAAAAATAATGGTAGGAAAATTCTTCGCAAAAAATCCCGATTTTTGTTCTGCCGAAATCAAAGACCACCTACTTAATATATTTTTTTTATTGTTTTCAGATCGGGAAGATAATCTTATGGCGACGACGCGATAGGTTATGTACAGCTGAAAAGGGAAATAAATGATTGTATTATTAAATGTACTATTTGTCCGGAGCACAAAGTGCGCTCTAAACCATATTCAGCAACTGTTATAGTGAATAAGCAAGAAGAAGAGGTGAAAAGCGTCCAATGCCATGATTGACTGGCATCTGAAGGTGGATGCAAACATGGAGTAGCATTTTTGATGAGGTTGCACCGCCGAAGTGAAGAGCCATCTTGCACATCTGTAGAATGTTATTGGAGGAAGTCCAAAGTTGGAACATCAGTTAAAATATTAACTGCAAAAGAAATGGCAAAATGCAAACCAAAGAAATTTGCACCAGAGAACAGGCTGATGAATGATTTTATTATAGAACTAGCTTCCGCTCGCAGCTTCGCCCGCGTGGATTTCGGACTTCAAAAATGGAGCCGGTCGCGAACGTTCGAGAATATTCGTTTTACGAAGCTACTCGCTAGGTGATTCGCTAGCCTCTAGGTGCCAAGCAAGCCGCCTGCCTGTGCGTTCGCGACCTTATATATATATATATATATATATACAAAAATAATCCTTATAGCATGATTCAGTATTCACGCATGATGGCTTATTATTAGCGTATTTCATGTATAACTTTGGTGTTTCTATACCGATTTCTATGAATCTTTTTTATGGAATATTTAATAATGTTAACTTTTTTAATTAGGGATGACTGAGAGTGTTATAAACGTAAGAGTAGACAAATATAATGAGAAAGCTTCGAACTGCTAAGCTATCGGGAGTTACACGTGTGATTGTGAGTCAACCATAAAAGATAGACATATGCTGTCGTGGGATATTTTTTACATAATTTTAAGGAGAACATTTCAGTCATACATGATTTCTGTGTATCTTTAACCATTAAGGTTGCACACGCGACGGAAGCTTAAAAAATGGAGTAACTTCTCCCGTTTTCCCAACATTTCCCTTCACTGCTCTGCTCCTATTAATTGTAGCGTGATGAAAAGTATACTATAACCAGCACAGGAGTATGACAAATAATTGTACCAAGTTTCGTTAAAATCCGTCGAGTAGTTTTTGTTTCTATAACGGTTATACAGACAGACAGACAGACAGACCAGACAAAAATTTTACTAATTGCATTTTTGGCATCAGTATCGATCCCTAATTACCCCCTGATAGTTATTTTGGAAATATATTTCATGTACAGAATTGACCTCTCTACAGATTTGTTATAAGTGTAGAAGATGTAAGAAAAGAAAAATAACAACATGCCAGTTCTTAAAGCATGAAATTGACTATGATGAAAATGTATCTATTCTCTCATTACCTAACTTAATGGTAAAATATGGTGATAGATTTTTAATAAATATCTCACAACTGTTTGATTATGAAAATATTAAAGATGCAGAAAAACATACTCGGGAGCAACACAATGTCGGTTTATGGCATGAACTTCTTTATGGAAGAATAACGGCGTCCAAATGTTACGAAGTCAGTCATTGTAAAACGGTAGATGGAACTTTGGTATCTATAATTCTTGGTGCAAGAACTCCGGCGACATCAACCATTATTAGGGGTCGAAAATTAGAAGATAGAGTAAGAAAAACATATGGAAAAAAAAATTAGGGTTAAAAATAAATACATATGGTTATACATTTCTAAGATCTTTCCGATGATTGCTGCTTCACCAGATGGGATAGTCCAACTAGTGATAAAACCTCATTAAACTATATTAATGAAGACGGCAGGATAGCAAATATGTACTTTGCTCAGATACAAATGCAGATGTTTTGTGCAAATGCCAATAAATTTTATAGCAACACGAAGCTAGTACTGATTTTGAGACAAATAATGGTGACTCTTTATTCAGAATGATTATGATGAGCATTATGTTAAAACTCTATTGGACAGTGTTATTTTAATTTTTAGAAAAATAATAAATTTCCTGTATTGTATAAAAGCGTAACAGTTTGACTATTACCTAATAAAATAATTATTATTTGATTAAGATTTTTTATTCCAGTAACTATAAGTACCTATTAATAACTCTGTGCAACAGTCATTTAAATAATATTTTTTTTTGGTTTAATTCCTTGCCTTAATTGATATTTCTGCTCAACAATACTTAAAAGTAATTTCACTCTGGTATAACCATGGAACACCTGTACAGTATTTTCAATGGGTTAGGATACAAACCAAGAAAAGGAATAAAACAATAGAATAGTAACATAATATTTATTGTTATATCTATTTACTGAGAGCATCCTGCAAATTTATTAAGGCACATGCTGTTCTTATGCATAAATCTAACATACCAATTAAATTGTTATTTACAACTGAATGAAGCTTCAACATGCCAAATTCTCTGAGTCTTTGAATAACTCTTTCCACATGTATTCTAAGACTAGCTATTTGTTTTGTCTGTTTAACATCAGCTTTAGATAATTTTATTCCAGTAGGGACACTTGGGGGTCTCAACAAAACAAATCCTTTTTGTGATAAATATAATTCAAGGTGCTTAAACCCCCTATCAGCTAAAATACAGGCACCAGGTTGCAAGCATTCCAAAAACTTACTGTTTTCTAGTAAATTCACATCACTGATCCTTCCTGCATATCCATTAGACACAAAATTAACAAGACCGTCAGGTGTATATGAGATTAGATATTTTATGGTATTTGTTTTTTTATAGTCTGACCAAGTTAAAGCTTGATGGATGGCCTTTGTAGGTTTTTGGATTTCAATTTCTAAGCAATCAATAATACATGTTACCTGGTTATATTTGTGTCGAAAAGCTATTGGTAGATTTTTTTTTATTGACTCAGTTGAAAATGGTTTAATAAATGGTGAAAGGACTTTTATAATCTCAGGCATCTTATTAAAAAAAATATTGCTTGCTTGAGACAATGATAAATCAAAATCATCAGCTAGTTGGGAAAACGTTTTATGTAATTTAATTTTCATCAAACATAATAAAATATTTTCTAAAGGAATACCTGTGTGACTTACTAATAAATAAATTAGGAAATACAGTTCTTTTGGTAGGCCAATATATAATTTTGGGTTATTTTGAATTTTTGATAAAGTACTTTGCAGGTTTAACTTTTGAACCTTTTTACATTCTTCTACTACTTCAGATACTAGCTCACAGCTAGTATCTGAAGTAGTCTTGGATAAACTAGGTACCTTATATGGAGAGGATTCATGATCATCTGTTGATCCTACTAGAGATGGTGTACATGATATATCACTTTCACAGTTTTCTTCAGTGAAAACTAATTTCCGTGTTACAGTTGATGATGAGGAAGGATTGATTGCTCTATCCATTGGTATTTTCATGGGTGAAGTCACAGCAGATACAGTAACCTTTAATGGTGATGTTATTTTGTCTTTTTTTTTATACCAGCCTGTACCTGTTTACTTCTGTATTGTGGCTTTCGACACATTTGTATTGCTTTATGTTGCCGGATTTTAACTACTTGTGTTGCCTTATGCTCCTGTATTAGAGACATTTGAATGGCTTTGTCACATTTATTATTTAGATAAAGAATATTCTCTCCAGCCCGTAAATCTGTAAATAATAATCAAAGTTCAAAATGTTAGTTCAACAAATAATAACATTTATGTAATAAACATTTGAAAAGAACAGTAATAAGTAGTGTAACTAATAACTGAGGCCTACATCCAGCATTGGGACAATACACAAAACTGATATATTTAAATTGATTCAATCTGTATAAGTTACATTTTATAGATTATTTTACATTAAATGATTGTAAATTTACCTTTAATACAAGATGATGATTTGACGTCATCTTTATCTATGAGGTCTTTTTCAATCGCCGTAAATAGATCCTTTTTTTCCTTTTGACACCGGAAAGATCAGGTTCGTTTGCAGTCCACTGGCGTTTTTTATCCGCCTGGCAATCAAATTTAGATGGTGTGCAATGCGGTTTCATTATGATTTTTTTTAGTGAACCCATTATTTTATATCGCGCATAGTTTTCCATGTCGTTTTCCAACTGAAACGTAAAAGAGTAACAGTAAAATGTGACCAAGTCTGAAAGTATTTTTTTCTATTGTAAATAAATATTTAACAAATAACTAAAATGGTTATAGATATAGAAAAAAAGGTAAATAATGAATAGAATACTCACATCAAAGTGATCTTCACAGAAGTACAGACGAGATTTTTCGGACAACACATTTGGATCTCTTCTCGCAAGTTGTAACCAAGTTTTCCTCATAGTTATATCAGTTGGCACTTGAATCCACAACTTGTTCGGCGTTTTTACACTAGTATTCTTACATTCAGGAACAACACACCAATGATAAGGATAGTAACTCATTTTGTAATAATTTCCTCTTTCTCCGTGCACAGCTTTGTTGCTTGATGTTTACTGTCGAGATGACGTCAGCAGGGTTATCAACTCCTAAAAAAAAATTGCCCTAAAATCACGATAAAATATCCCTGAATGCAAATACCCCAAGAAAAGCCCTATATTGTCAATGTAATTTTGTATGGTGTAGTGTATACCCAATGTATATACCTATCTTAGAATATAATTGAAATAAGTTCCCTGTTTTATTAAAAGTTAAAGGCCGAAGCCATGCCTGTAGTTGTGAGGATCAAAGAGAATTATAATACAGCGTCTCAGAACAATGCTTGACATTGTTCTGAGACGTAAAGCGTGTATAGTGAGTAAGGTGTATTTGGAATTATTGCATTATGCTTTGTAGAAAAACTTAAATGTTTTACGTTTCTAATCTTTTTTTGTTCAGGCAAACAGTAATACAAGAAAACATTTTTATGGCTCTAAAAATAGCCCTAAATTTTTTTGGACCCTGAATAAAGCCCACTACCCTTATTTTAACCCTAAATTTAAGGCTAAAAGCCCTAAGTTGGCAAGCCTGGACGTCAGCAACGTGGCCTCTAGCGTTTTCGTTTATTTACGCGGGAAAATTTTAAATGTTATTTAAATGTACTTTTATGGCACTTATTGATTGAACAATTTTTCTATAAAATTTCTAGTGGTATTTTATCACCTTAAGATTAATTTGAAACACTTTTACATTTAATTCCCTATTTAGGCATAATAGATATCATTGTGTGGAATATTATCCGGCCTAATATTCGGTAATTTTCCAAAAATATGAATAATTCAATAAGTCACTCCGCGCGACGCATTTCTTGCACTTATATTACCGCAGACTATGTATAGCTCGTGGTTCGGCCTTACAAGAACTCCCACTACAAGAATCCCTAAAACATTGTAGTGATTAATAGCGATACATGTACGACGGCAGTGCTATTTTTATAAATAAAATTAAAAACACACATATTATTTCCCATGGCAAAAATTACTTCTTCTTCTTGTAGTGCCTCTCTAGCTAGTGAAGATTTTACTTATCGACATAAAAAAAACCTGTGTCAATCCATGTGCCAAATTTCGTCCAGATCTGTTTAGCTGTATCTACGTTTACTTCTTTCGTTTCGTTTAATTCTAAAAAATATCCAAATATTTTCACAAACTTTCGCATTTATAATATTACTTACATATTGGCAATATCATAGCCATAACACAATCACTGCTCGACCCCTTTTTGTGGCCGAGTTGTGGTAATATGAATGGAACCTCAAACTAATAAGATGGCCACAAAACTAATGTAAAACAGGATAACTAAAATATATCAAATAGACCAGAAAAAAATCTAAAAAAATAACGTGGTGTATATGATACAAACAGTATGCACAATAAGTTGAATTTTTTATTGTTTCAAAGTTTAACATAAAGATACAAAAATAGTTTAAAATAATCATGTAGATTCGCATCATTATTTTTATTCCACAAACCATGAGATTTTTTACAATTGGCAGATATTACTTTGATGGTCACAACTATTCTTTCTACATCAATACTGTAATACAGATATTTTTTTAAAATATAAATACACTTATTTGATAACTACAATTAACTGAAGAATGTGAACAGGAAGTGGAATAATGTATTTCAAAGTTACTGGAATTACTAGTATCTAATATTAAATTTTAACTTATTGTTAGATTAGTCACTGCTTCAAGATACAAGTAGTGATTATTCCAACAACTCTTACATACTATTAGTTGGGGACCATGACTGCACCGCAATATGAAAGATGTGGTAAGGGTAAAAATATGAACATTAATACATATATTTGATTGAAACATCATAAAATTGAATACATTTTTTTTTACAAATTAGAATGTTTGACTTTATAAATGCATATTCATATCCCCTAATAATCTTGTTCACAAGCATGCTCCAGTCTTGCCAAGTCCTCAATGCAATGAATATTGTAACAGCCATGGCCAACAGAATTCGGTGTGTGTGCCTACATTCACTCAGTGGCAGCCATTGCGCGGGCCTGCGCTCGAACTCTTTTATCATATTCTAACCGGTTTTGACTGGAACAAAATAATTAATAATAAACTCTCACTCAAAACCAAAAATAATATTGTAATTATTGGAAAATAACTTGTATGACGGAGGTTTGTAATGGCCTCAGTGGTCAGATACATTTAAAAAGGAAAAGTGTTCTTGTCTCTGTCAGTGGAGTCAATGTTTTTCTTTTATCTATGAAATAAGAAATAACAAACATAATGTTCTTATACCACTAATAAAATTCATAGAAATCTCACTCAATCTTAATTAATTTGAAACATGTAGCCTATATTCTATAGAAATATATAAAAAATATACATAAATTCAGATTTCTGCAAAATCAAAATTAAACAATAGACCATACATGTTTTCTATTTCAGACAAAAGTTTGATTTTTTTTTTATTGTATATAGCACTACAGTCTAACAACAAATATCTATCAGCACAGTCAAATAATATTTTTTCTATTAAATCCAGCAAAAAACCAATTGGATCAGGTGATTTTATGATTTTCTCTGCTCATAAACACCCACAAATCACAATTCTAGAGAAATCTTGGATGCAGAAGAGAAAGAGGAACTATGGAAACAATAGGCCTAATTAAGGCTACTAAGAAAACACCCTGTCCATACTCAACACAAGCTGTTATTTATATTGGTTTTCAATGGGACAGCTGTACCGTCCTACTCCTGCTTGCAGCATTAAATGTTTCTGTACAATTACACACTTTTTGAAAGAAAGCATAATTAAATAAGATACAAACCAATAGATTGTGTAGGCCTCTGCTTGAGCGGGATCTTTGACATTTGGTTCATTGAGCAAGTCCTGAATACCAAGCAATATTTGTTTGATTGTTATTGCTGGGCGCCAATCCTTCTCCTCGTCCAATAAGGAGAGACATACTGTGCCTGATGGATACACATTGGGGTGGAACAATGGAGGCTCAAACTTGCATTTAGGTGGGCTTGATGGGTAGTCATCTTTGAAGATCATACGCAATTTGTACAAACCACCTTCCCATGGTGTCTGCAAAGTGTGATTGTTATAAGAATGTAAGTATTAACTTAAATCATAAGGCTCTTTAAAAGTGAATAATTATAATATACTATAGTTATTTCACATATGATAATTTTAGTTCAACAAATAATTCTTAATTTACAGCTAGCTGATTCTAATATTTGTAGTTTCTCAAGTTAGGTCACGGGAGATATTGCAGTTAAAACAAGAGGCGTGTAGACAAACGAAGTAGCAAACTTCGGGCTAACAATAAAGATTTGCGTAAGCTATATTCAATTACAATGAAACTATGACAGCCACCAATTCTTGAATTCTGTTACTCACAAAATGTGTGAGTCGCTTTGTGCTTATTACACATATAAAAAAACTTAGTCCTTAGCGAAATGTTCTAGAATTACTAACCCCCTTTTTTCCAGGTATCGCACACTCCCATGTCATAAGATTTAAAGAACCGTCTGGATTCTTCATTGGTCTTGCAACAAATCCCTGCAACAATCATAATCTATGAATCCATCGCGTACGTCTAAAAACAAAAGCGAACAACAAGAAACAACAACTTACGAAGGGATGGTCCTTGCGCCAAGCTTTTCTCTCTTCAGCTAAACGTGCACTCGCTATACCCGACATTTTCTAGAAAAGATAATAAAGATCAACATACAAGATCACTTTCCCTATTACTATTCGATAGAGCTAATAATTTTACTCACTTATGCAGGAAAATATAAGAAATTAACGATGAAAAATAAATTATAAAGCGCCAAAGAGCGTCCCACACGAACGACCACAAATTTTTGCACACAGACAATAAATATAAAATAATATGGATGATAGAGAATGGACTGAATGGAACAGTGTTGCCAGATGGCTTTTATGTAATGCTTTCAAGTTGAGTAACCTGAATTATATTCATATTATATATACAGTCTGATGCCAAGCCTATAGATACAAAAATATTGTTTATGAATCACATGCACGATGCCATTTTTCACTTTACATAAGTGCATCCAATAGGTCCTTTTCTTACAGACATCAAACTAAGATACGAAAAATAGTTCGCCTACTATTACGCTACTCTATGGCTCTTTGCCCACGAGGCTATTGACACGCTTTATGTCGGCAAATGCAATACCTAAATGTAAATAAGACTAAAGAACTGTAACTAACTCCTATACAAATAATAATGGTTATTTTTTTGTTCGTAGAAAAACATTCCGAAAGATTGTAATTTTAATATATTATGAGGCTAACATAATAAATCAAGAGATATGGTCGTTTAAAAGATATCGAGAGGCTAGAGCCAAAATCAAGAGATCTCCCGATAAATCGGGAACTTTTGCAACACTGCCCTACAGTTAAAGAGGGTCGTTCGCAAAGAGCATTACAAATCGTTCGGTCAAAACTCTGTAGATACATAATATTATGTTATTCATAAATTATTAAAAATACACTTACAACCTAAGATGTTTTTATTACATAGATACGTTATCCGAGCTCAATACTGGCAAGACGAAAGTAAGGTAACTGCCCGACATTCACTTAGTCAACCTCCAACCACTGTCGCGACTAGTCGGCTTACTAACTTTTTGTATTTTTATAAATAAAATGCCTTCCTGTGTTTTTAGACGATGTACACATTATACTCCAACTGTGAATGAAAAAACGTTTCATTTTATACGTTAGTAATAAGTATACACTATTTAACTTATTTTTTTAAACTAATAAATCCATTTTATTCGACTGTCATGGCGACGGGGCGGCCGACGCTCGGGCCCATTCGGAACCACTCGGGCTCGCTCGGGCCGTATCGATGCGAGCCGCTAGGGCTGTGACTATAGTAAATACTCCGCTGTTTTTATGTGCAATTTTGTTAGTGTATGACGCGTCTATTTGTAAAATGTCATTGCTTACAACTACAAACGGGTTTATGAAAAATTGGATCCCCAGAGCAGCCTAGCGCAACAAGGAACAAAAAATCTTTTGTATGGAATTGACATGGCATTTAATGGCGGATACTGCTATCTCTCTCTCTCAGTACAGTTTCTCTTTCTATTCCTCACCGCCATTATTATTGTTTGTTGACTTCCTGACGTTTTGGAATACATTTGTGTTTTATTGATTTATGTTTGTATTATTTGTTATTCAAACAAGTAAAAATATACCAAAAGTGTTTTTGTTGGTGTAAGTGAATACGTTTTAAAGACATGCCACCAAAAAACGTTTCATTACGTGTGAAATTTTTGGAGATCGAGCCAGTCGAATAAATCACAAAAGCAGAATATTTATGGCGAAATTTCCATTGGATGAGGTCAGGTAAGCATTAATTAGATGTTTTTAGTCATCGCGCAAATAAAGTAGCTTAAAAATAATGAAAATTCTCATTTTCTAAAAACCATTATGTTACTAGTGATGTTGTTATTATTATCGATACCTGTTTAAATTTATTAATCAATTTGCCCTCCGTGGTTTCACCCATTTAGGTCTAGATTCTGTGGGAACATAGTGATAAAAAGTAGTAATTCGAACTATCTACATACCAAGTTTAATCGCAATCATTTTAGATTTTTTTGCAGGTACGAATAATAAACATACAATTGCATGCACACGCTTTATAATATTAGTAAGATGATGACTGATCATCAGGACAAAAAATACTAAAGTCGTGTATGTGTGTGTGTGTGTGTGTGTGTGTGTGTGTGTGTGTGTACTTAAAAATGCGCTGAGCAATCAATATGCCTGGTCACTGTTTATGATTTTAGGATTAAATATAATTTAATAAGCAATTTATTTACAATTAAAAAATATTTCCAGATGCCGAAAGTGGGTTCAGGTTGTGGGAAAAGAAGATTTGATATATGTTCCCAGAGAAAAGCTGCATACTCTGAAATATGTGTGTGGTTCTCACTTTAACAACAAAGACTTTAATAAAAAGAACAATCGCCTTAGAAAGTCAGCCATACCACCGGAAAATTTGAAAGCTGATCCACTTCCTGATGAAATGTTTGAATTTCCGTGCCATGTTTTTATAAACAATGAGTGTGACAAAGAAGTGTCACCATCCTTTGACTTTATAATTAAATATTCTCATTGTACCTTGACCTATCATATTAGCCTACATGGTGAATGAAGGATTTTATTTTAAAATACAATTATTATTCAACATGTGAAAGCTTTTCATTTTATTTCGAGTCCTCATTTTAGTCCAGCCTTGTAATTAATTATAGTGCTAAAATGTTCACTATATAGCGTGAGTTGGATTGATAATGTGGACTCGAAAATACATTATATGAATTTTATCAAAGTAGCATTAGCGTCGATTCCCACCCAGTAGAATTTATCGATATCGATAAAAAGTACTCACAACTATGTATTTTTTTTCAGTTGGTAGTATTGTTATTTGACGTTCCTGACGTATTCTTCCGTGATATTGGTATTGATACGCCATGTAAATTCGATTTTATTACTTTGTATTAAGTCCTGTCTCTTAAAACGTAGTGATTATATTCTCTTTGCCCCAGAGGTGATGGATGTTTAAGGTGGTAGCTCAAGGTCCATTTTCATAATTTTATATGACGAAATTTTAAAGGCCTAAATATCCATGATTATTAATTATTTTTACATTTTTCTTTCAACTGCGAGAACTAATCACTAACTAGACGTGAATTTAAATTCTTTACTTGCCAATACTTGTTTAGTTACCCAGATTAAAGCCGAAACAAAATGTATGAAAATGGACCTTGAGCTACCACCTTAAGCAAGCGGCCCGTCGTAAAAATCTAAATCTTTTCTGCAACCTGCTTCAAGAAGTGTGTTGCGCAGCGCCGCGCACGTTGGTCTCTGCTTTATTTGTCCCTGCGTTGGTCCTTTCGAAATTGAAATCACATTCATAAAATTGAATACGCCATTTGATTTGTACATACAATAGAAACTATAACCACAAATGATATTAAATAGAAATTGTATTAAAATACTAAAGCACGGTAACTAAATCCGAAAACTAATTTTATATCGATGTCTAACATTCTCGCAAACATAAGAAATTATCATTTCCACTTGTTGGAAGTATTATGGAAATATTAGAATAGTTTTCTTCTAGTCAATATGTAGCAAACTATTTATAGGTCCAAAATAACATTTAAGATGCTTATAGTAAATACGTGTTCGCTATATGTTTGAATTTCTAGGTATAAGTAAATAAACAAATTAAGTACCTACATATACTTAAGTATTATTATTATTTTCAGACCTAAGGCAGCCAACTGTCTGAAGTTACTTGACAGATTCGTAAAAGTATATTACAAATAATACATCTTTTTATTTTATACTTACTATGCTGTTTAAAATCTTTGTTTTTTACCTATAAGATTTAAAATTTCACTATTGTAAAACATAAAGCTATACGAAAATGTAGGCATTCGGGGCGCTTCCAACGTTTTGCGGAATTATTTTACTAATATTTGCAAAGCTGGATTACATCTATCATTACGGGACAGTCCCGCAGAATGCAGGAGGGTTGGCCGCTTCATATTTACCTTAAAATTAAACTATTTTTCGTTCACGGAAAGGACCACAAAAGCTGCAAAGTCTACGAAAGGTCGCGTCGGGAGAAAACTAAAATATTAAAACCTCGTTAAAATCTGAATAATAGTTTACTTTTAATGTCTAACATTCGCGTAAACATAAGAAATTATACTTATTTACTTGTTCATATCTATTTTTGTACGGGAGTGGACTGAATGTTTAATGCTTGAGCTCGATGTAAATATAGCCATAGATTTACTAAACTCTTAATTATTGCTTTATAGGTTTAGTGAGTACGCTAGAGAATTGTGAGATGCTGAGTTCAATTCCGGATTCTGCATATTTAGACTGTTGAAAGAGTGAAAAAAACGAGCTTATTTTTAAATGCTCTGAATCTTTGTTTTATACTATGTCAGAGATGCAATCTTGTGGGGAGATTTACTTTTGTCAAGATCTATTTACATAATTAATTATTGTATTATCTACATAAGTAAATCTCGCGACAAGCTTTCATCTTTACATAGTACAAAACAAAGATTGATTAATGTAAAGGTTATTTATTTCTTTTTAGGGCATTTCAATAAAAACTGGTTTAAAATATTTTTTACTACCTATTTACTTCTTTCAGCAAATCTATTAATTAAATAACCATATTATAGGAGTGCGTAAAAAAATAGTCCGCCATATTGCATTTAAAGTGAAGAAACTAATTTTTTTTATATTCTTCTCAGAAAACCTGTTCATCATCTTGTGCCATCCGCCATATTGGATTTAGTATGACGTCACTTAGCTAAACACCATAGACGTTTTTTATCTAAGGACGGAGCATTGCTGTGATAACAAGTCTGTTTTTCAGTGCTGACGGCAGGGTAGTCTTCGCAGTGCGTAGACATAGGGCCGCGCCGCGCCTAGGCTAATATTGAGATACAATTTTAATCTAATTTGCTGTCAGATAAACAAAGCTGAGAAACAGACTTGTTATCACAGCAATTCTCCGTTCTTACATAAATAACGTCTATGAATAACGGGGTTAGATTGAATGAAAGTGTATGTTTAGCACAACTAAACAACCTAAACGTGTGTGCTAATTTTCATCTTAATAGGTTAAGGGATTACTGCTTTAAAAATGTATTTACAAGATTTGATCCGAACATACATACTTACAAATATTGCAAGTTATATAAGAGCTTGTAATCAGATTGTAATGACGCGAGAGTTCGTCTGAGTAGGTAGTAGGTACTAAGTACCTACCGACCACTATTAATGCGATGAGCTAATAATTTATTTTTGTCCCTCCAAGCAGCAATGTACAATGCTATTGTGTTCCGGTGTTCCCATAAATATACCTAACTTGTAATTTTTTTTATTTCCAAATGCTTCATAGTTTATATCCTATATTTTCACTACTTATTGTTAAATAACAATGTTCTTTATGTGTCCTATGTGGGGAAGCCGAGGGGGACGCGTTCCGCTATTTGATACGTTGCTCACCCCCCTCCTTAACTTGTAATTACTGAATATTGTACAAATATTGTGTATTGTAAGACATAAGGTGCGTTGGGGTTAAATCGGACGCTTTTTCGACGTGTTAAACAGTCTCCTCGAATTATTTTTTTACAATAATTCTATAGAAGTTATCATAATGAATCATTAACTTAGCTATTTGTTATTAAATATACTAAATGGTATATATTTTTTCAATTCCTTATATATAACAGTTAATGCTTTATAAGGTTTTAAAAAAGTACCGTACTTTTAGAAATGTGTGAGAAAGATAGGACCTTCACCGGTATAGTTCGGACTACTCTCTAAAACCGTTTATGTTGAAAGGATTCTAAAATCCATAAAAAGAGTATATTCTGATCTAGATAGTCATTTATAAACATTCAAAAAATTTAATTAATTGCGTAAGATATTTTTAGAAGCGAACTTTGTTTTTTTAATAGTTCTAGGCATACGATCTTACCCCTCATGATTGACACTGTAGATATTTTTAAAAATAATCGAAGAAATAGTACATACAAATGTAAATAAATAACAAATAAAAAAATTGATCATTCACCTGGGCCCTTATTCTCTATGGTAGTGTAAACGCGTAACGCGGCCGTGTCATGTTATCTTCGAGAAATGTGCGTGGAATGGTATTCTGTAAGCCAAATTTCTATAGTTCTAAACATGATGCGTTGTGTTACGTGCTTGTTACGCACTGTTAAAATAACGTGCGGGATAGAGAATAAGGCCCCTGAGCTAAAAAAATTTACATAATTACTGAATTCAGACGTTTTCGTATTTAAATTTTGACACAAACTTGCAATATTTTACAAGTGCTAGATCGAACGATTTTTATCCGTTCTTTAACGACAAATAATTGTAGGCGTAAAGATCGGATCTCAGGGAATATAGGTGTTTCGACAAATGTGAATAAACAAGTCACAAGATTTATTTCCTTTTTGATACTATACAACTACTAAATTAATTTAAAACAGTAAATACTAAATTAAAATTAGACAAATTCTTGCATGGGGTTAATCCGGATCTGTCAAGGAACGACGAAATACCGATATTCTGTTTGTTAGCACCGTAAACATTATTTACTTGACGGAATCATTTATGTGAAATAGTGGAACGTAGGGAACAAAATGGGGTCTAGTGGTCAGGTAGTGTTGTCTAAAAACAAAAATTATAACACAATTGTGAGTTATGTGATTTACACGATGTTACACCTCCTACGATCTTACCCCAACGCGCTTATCATCTAATGTCACAGGGTGGCGAGCGCATTTGCAATACCACGCAGTGGTATGCCATCGCCACGCAGATCACGCAATGTTTCATAATTTTAAGCTAGGGTGTAGTTGTTAAGTTATATTATACTCAAAAAGCTCACCTGCAAGGAAGCGACTTCTTTATCTCTTATAATATTTGAGTTGGCCAGAATGGTAAATTCTTGGTGCATGGTTCTCCCGACACTCGGAACTTCAATGTTCGAATTTTACAATATAAGTAGGTACTTAGGTAATGGCACGGATTTGGTGGTCATGTGCCATACCATTAATTATTTAAGGTACGGTCTGTCTATTCTTTTGTCGATAAAATCCGCCGATCTAATCCCATCCAAAATAGCGGAATTAGGCACTTGTAAATTTTTCACAAATTCATCATGTAAAATAATTAATTATTTCCACCATTTAGCGGATATTAAACTTTATATATTACTAACTTTTGCTCGCGGCTTCGCCCGCGTGAAGGAGTTTTCCGGGATACGTTTTTTTTTTCGACTTACGTGATATACTTATGTATGATTATATTATTACCAAATAACACAAAATCATTATAAATTGTAGCGCATGTGTTATTCTGATGTATAAATAATATTACTTACTATAAAGTGGAAAAATCCGTTCTATAGTTTTTCCGTGAAAGAGGAATAAAAATACACACATGCATCAATAGGTACATCCATCCTCACAAACTTTCGCATTTATAATATTAATAGGATTACAGTCAAACCGTGTCACTCGTGATTCACTTTCAAAATGCAACTGGATCTTAAACCCCGTGTAAATCCTTTCACGCGATCTAAGTGATTTTGTTCGAATTAAAAAGATACTCTTTACGGCTATAAAAGCAGTCCTTCGATTATAACACGTATAATAACGCAAAAAGACGTATATACTTAGGTCTCGTAGATAGAATAGGGCTCCCTGATTTAATAATTATTATCTACACCACGTAAATTTACATGTTTCCTCTTGTCTTATGGTAAGCCTGAAGTACTCTGCTACTTATCAAACTATGCGAGGAAATGGCGACGCAGGAGAGTTATCTATATGCACACGCAGGAATTAGTGGTTTTTATACATGATACGAAAGATATAAGTACTTATATCCACTATTCCGGCTAGCCACGAGCAAGGAAAGGTTCAAAGAACTGACTGCCAACCTTCAGTAATGGAGGGGCACCTGAAGAAGAAGAATACATATATATCCACTGTTTGAATATATCCTGCGTATAAATCTACCCCACTTTCCTTTACCTGTTTTGATAATATGATACATTGTGACCTGATTTCGTATAAGTAGCCAAATGAGTACTTACCTACCCAGATAGGTACCTAGGTACTCGATACCTCATATTACTTATATTCTTGGTGCACCCATAATTATTACATTTAATGTGGCAGAAGGAGCGTTACTTAGGTTTAATTTGGGAAGGAGTAGGGGATGAAACGTGTTGTTCATTTGGTAATTTATTCGACAGTACGAAATGCAATAACAAGGTTTGCACTTTCTGTGTGAATCCTGGAAAGATCTTAGTAGACTATAGGCCCACCGCTCATTAATGACACAGACAATGTATGTAACTACTAAGTACTTACTTAATTCCTTTATTGATTTGACTAAGTACTTACTCATTAACCTCATAATATACCCCCCCCCCTCCCCCCTACGAGGCAATTCTTGTGCGCTCCATCCTCCATGCATGGAGGTACATTTGTCGCGGCCCTACGCACACCTAATTAATTATACCTCATGGTTGTAAGTACACATTGAGGCCTATGAGGGACTCGCGAACATTTCCCTTTCCTTTCCCTTCCGTCCATTCTTAGATGGTTCCTTATCCTTCCCCCACTTTTCTCCAGGGCCCTGGAGTCGCTAAGCCGGGGGAATCTAGTACTTACTTATCCCATTCGCTGTTTTCCCCCGGTGTTGGACTGCATGGTCTGTATCCAAAAAAAAAGAACCTCATGATATAGGTTACCTATCTTAGTTAGCTTGTGGGTACCTACCCACTTAAGAACCTCTTCATATATTAAGATTATATTAAGTACTTAAGTATGTAATTAAGAATTTTGACATAGTTTATGATGTTTGTTTCTCATGTTTCTTATTACAGATTAACATTTTTTCGTACATTTTCATAGGCAGTAAGATAGGTAATGTAGTTATTTAAAATAATAATATGTGACTCGCCAAATAATAGATAATAAGATGCCAATTTTGTCGCCATTCATTATATTTAATGGATATTCCACATTTTGTTGGTATATTACATGAAGTATGACTTTAAAAGATGATTGCTACATTACAAAAGTGAAATATGTAAAAAATCTAAGTTATAATTACAAGTAGTCAGTGCTTTAGCGTAGAATTCATGACTGTCGGCAAAATGTGACGGTCAAACAATCATGTCGGCGAAAATGTACGCCAACGATGAAACCATAAGTTCGATACGTTATGTCCCTAAGCTAGCAATTTTCTGATTGGTGCGTTCAATTATATCACGCTTTCTTATTGGCTTACATTGAGCCACTGTACAATGAAAACGTGTAATGTCGGCGAGTCGCTAGGTGGCGGTCAATGCTTGTCGGCGAAGCATTTTTTTCGTCATTGAATATTCGATTCTTGATCTGATTTGTAGCGTTTTGCGTTGTGTTCTGTGAAGTTAGATATATTTTTAAGAAAAAATATTGTGTGTGTGTAGGTATGTGACATTATTTGTCTTTTGCATAAACATAGTAAATATCACACGGTGCAAAAAATGGTTACAATGTGTATAATGCCGCGAAAGTATCTAATTTTATCACTACAACGAGTGTATAATTCAATGAGCGTCGATTTGTGTCATACAATTTTAATATTTTTTATTTCTTCATAACAATGGTTCAATTTAACTGTTTAATCCAGAACCAGTTTATTTTACTGTTATTGGGATAAAGTATAGGTATTAATAAATTTTGTAACTTCTTATACTGTATAGCCTTTGTATTTAGTTGGTAATGAGTTGGCGGGAATGCCGGCCAATATAAGGTTATCCTGGTAAGATGTGGTACAAATATAGGCGATTATCTCTGAATTGCTATGAATAATTTTGGTAAAATTTCAGTTTGCTTTTACAAGGATGACTTCCATGGAAGAAAGCGAGAGTCCGCCGGAAGAAGTGCCGCCGGGAAACCCTGAAGAACTTTCTAAAAATCCAACGGCTTTGAAAGGCAATATTTTTTTTTTCATATACTTATTGAACACCTATAGATGTAATTAATAATTATTTACATATAAACTAACAATATTTATAACAATAAGTTTCCGTAATTTTCAGCTAATATTGTAAGAAATTAGACTGTCTTGGGACTTATGTTATCTATCTCAAATCTATTTAGTATTTACTGCATCAATGATAATCACCTAGAACTTCCCACGAGTCCTAATAGCAGTGCTCATTTTATTTTGTTCTTTCAATTTTATTCCAAAAGTAAGTATTAGCATGATGAGTACGACTCTACATAAAATTCCAAGAGATTTTACTGCTCCTTTGGCATAAAGATACTATGATTATGTTCCTTTACAGACAAGGTTTGAAATCATTTGCATAAAGATGTAGCTTGAATCATACTCTACCTTGCTTTATTAATTTATCTATATATATAAAAAAAGGATTCTATACAACTATAAATCTATAAAAGTATTCTATATAAATATAATGTAATTATTTGCTATGTGGCAAGTTTTCTAAGAAATCAATTGTCAAAGAAATAATTCTAATTTTTGTTTTTATTTTGCAGAAGCCCATGAGCTGATGTCTACGTTGGATGTACTGGTATGTGGCCAGTGTCATGCCGCATTCCACTTTGTTGATGAGTTCAAAGAGCATAAAGATGCTAACAACTGCAGTGGAAAATCACCTGTAAGAGATAGCGTAAGTAATCTTTTTTGAATACTAATTTTATTTGGTAATGTGATGTGAAACTGGTTTGTTCTATTGTCTTAATAAAATTAGTGATGCTAAAATATGAATACCCCATAATATTGCTAATATAATAAATGCAAAAATTTGTGACAATGATTGGATGACTGTTAGAAGTTTATGCAGAAAGTGAACAAATTAAAATGAGCTCTGGAACTTGGGTAGACCATGTCTAGGATTAAAACCTAGGCATACACTTTTTATCCCAGTAATTTGCTCCCATAGGAACTAAAATATGTTGTAATTCTTTTATTTTTTTTAAAAAAATAGGTGCTGCTGCTCTGAAGCCCTGCCAAGTAGAAAACAATATCATTTAAGATTAAAGCACCTATAGAAAAAAAAACCTGTTCAAATATAATCTATATTTTCCATACCTATATATTTATACTAATATACAAATGCTAAATAGATTTTTACAACATGCTAATATTACTGGTTCAAATTAAAAAAAAAATCTTAATGTTGCATAGCCCATTTATTGAGGAAAGCTATAGAACATCATGCTATGACAAATAGGAGCAGGGCATTAATAAAAAATGATGCAAAAATGGGAAAAAATATTTCTTTTGAGTTTTCATTGCATGCGCTGTGTAATCGGTTAAAGTTATGCAAGAATCATGTACGACGAAATTGTTCCACTTAAAAAGTTCTAAAAAATATATTATTATAAAACAAATTCCTTTGCTGTATCTGTATGCCTGTCACAGCGCCATAAACTCAAAACCTACCTAATGGATTTTGATGAAATTTGGTATGGAGAGTTTAAATCCCTAGGAAGGAAGGACATAGGGTACTTTCTATCCCGGGAAAATATAACATAAAGGGAGTTCTATCCCGGAAGATGTGTAACGCTGGCGGCGCCGCACGCAAAAGCTAGTATATTACGAAAAAAGTCCCCCACCAAATCTGTCTGCCTGTCTGAACTCGATAAACTCAAGTTTTTTCAAGGCTACTTTCTGTCCCAGAAAAATATATAATGAAACTTTAATCCTGGATTTGATTTTGTATTACAATAATTATAATTAACATTAAAAGTCATACCCGACCGTCTGTACTACGCTATGCGGTGCCATCACGAAAAGCTATCCCTATATTAGTAGCTATGATTAATTAAATCTCAACCTTATCCAATTTTAACAAGGTTCAAAATATTATGAAAGAAACAATCTCACGACTGAGCATCAATCGCTACAAAAAGTGTTTGTTTTTCAGTTCTATATTTGAATTTCAAAACGGATAGGGTCATTACGTCGTTTTTTGCGACCAGCTCCAGTAACCGACCACTTGCATAAATAGATTTCCGGTGACCCCTTTTTCGAAAAAATAAAACAATAGTTTTTTTTTTAATATTATTGTAAAAGCGGGCGCCTTTCAAAAGTTAGTTGTTACTTAATACTGTAATTTGACATCTTCCCTTTCCACCAAATTACAAAGCTTTATGACTTATTTATTATTGCGTAGATTTTGAAAATATTTTAGTTGAAATATATTATTGATAAATGTATGTATTAAAAAATCAGCCGAATTCAACTACCCTAATGTTTAACAGTTTTAAGAATATTTCAACCTCATATTAAACTATATCGGAATCGCATGGAGGTATACTTAAATGCATATTTAATAAAATACGTTAGAAAGCGACCAGGCGGTTGTATTCCTACTCGCAAAATATTATTTTCTTTTGTTATACTTTCTTTATATTTGGTTTATGTTCTTAAATTCAGTATTTGGGAGTTATAAAATCCTTAAATGCAAATGTTTAGTTAACGACCACATGTTTTTGTGGCTCCGCCAAGACATACATATCTGTTACGAAAATAAATATATCAAGAAATAAAATTCCACCTTGCCGTCTTTTAAGGCTGATTTTAACCAAATTAGCCCCCATGAATGACTATGTTTTTTAATGAATATGTAAGTTGAGAGTCTGAAGAATTCTTTGACCTACCTTAGGCCACGAAGTCACCTGTTTAGTTTTTTAATTTAAAGAGGAAAATTTAAGTCATAATTCATGGAATATAAGTTTATCACTTTACACCAACATTGTCATAATTTTCATTAAAGTTACGAAGCTGATAGTTTTTAGTTCATAACCCGGAAACTATGAAAAATCGCGGAACATATATGGGGGGTGATTGGGACATACCCCAAGGGGTGCTCTGTCTCTGTACCTCCGCTTGACACTATTTTTTGGGACATTCCGTATAAATAAGTGTGGTCGCCGTCTATTTTACTTGAAAATATATGCCGACGTAACGACGTTGTTATTATGTATAGGAATATAAGATAACTTTAATTACCTCCTCAGTATCGCGGCATTATATTTAAACGTGAACCAGGAGTTTGTGAGTTTGATTCTCAGGTTGAGCCACACTTTGTGTGGATTTTTATACTACAGCAATTCACCTACGATAGGGTTCCTTCGAAGGGATAGACATTAGGTAAAGTCGTAAAAACTAAGTTGAACAATTTCTGCGACATTCTTGATAAAGTGTATTACTTACATCGATCCCATGATCTATACTATTATATAAAGCTGAAGAGTTTGTTTGTTTGTTTGTTTGTTTGAACGCGCTAATCTCAGGAACTAAGGGTCCAAACTGAAAAAATCTTTTTGCGTTGGATAGCCCTTTGTTCGTGGAGTGCTATAGGCTATATATCATCACGCTATACCCAATAGGAGCGGAGCAGTAATGGCTAATCTCAGGAACTACCGGTCCAAACTGAAAAATTCTTTATGCGTTGGATAGCCCTTTGTTCGAGGAGTGCTATAGGCTATATATCATCACGCTATACCCAATAGTTGCGGAGTAGTAATGGCTAATCTCGGGAACTACCCATTCGAACTGAAAAATGATTTTTGTGTTGAATAGTCCTTTGTTTGTGGAGTGCTCAAAGTTATATATCATCACGCTTTGACCAATAGGAGCGGAGCAGTAATGGCTAATCTCAGAAACTACCGGTTTCAACTAAAAAATTCGTTTTGTGTTGGATAGCCCTTTATTTGTGGAGCGCTATAGGCTATATATCATCACGCTATGACCAATAGGAGCGGAGCAGTAATGGCTAATCTCAGGAACTACCGGTTTGAACTGAAAAAAATCTTTTTGTGTTGGATAGCCCTTTGTTCCTGGAGTGCTATAGGCTCTATATCATCACGCTTTGACCAATAGGAGCGGAGCAGTAACGAAACATGTTGCAAAAACGGGGAAAAATTATTAGTTTTGAGAGCTTCCGTTGCCTGCGCTGCGTAAACGGTTAAAGTTATGCAACAATAACGTATGACGGGATTGTTCCTCTTAAAAAGTTCTAAAACATATATTATAAAACAAAGTCCCCCGCTGCATCTGTCTGCCTGAACGTGTTAAACTCAAGAACTACCCAACGTATTAAGATGAAATTTGGTATGGAGACAGTTTGAGACTCTGGGAAGAACATAGGCTCCCGGGAAACTACTACTTTTATAACGGAAAACTTTAGCCTGAAAAACTTTATAACGCGGGCGGAGCCGCGGGCAAAAGCTAGTATCAGATAAGGGCGGATACGGTCGGGCGGCAGTGCTTATGGGTGGTTAGGTCTCATGAGTCATACTGCTATAGGCGCCGGTAGCATCCTTTGGTTCGTGGAGAGTTGTGTCCCTCATTATTGTAGGCGGATCGCTCAGTGATATCGTGTAGGAAGGCCGACGCGCCGAAAGACACCTCACACCGCGGAGTCTTAGTTAGTGTGCCAGTATAGGGTGTAGTAGCGCTGGGGACTCGACATTGAAGCCGTCCGACGTCTACCATGTCTCCAGACGGCGTTATAACGGAAATATAATAATAATAATAATAAAAAATCCTCAATCTCGATATCACAGTTAAGAAATAACGTTGTTGTTGTTGTTTTTTGTTTTTTGTTGTTTAACGTCATAATAGGGATACGAAAATGTGCTACGGCAGTAAGCTTTACAATAATCCTTTAAATTATTTCTGCAAACCAGTAAATAAGAATTGTACTCAAATACTTCCAGACTTATTGGCTGATGTTATTTTTTTTCTGCAGAATGAAAGCAAGGCTCAGGTGTGGGCATTTCTTCTGTGGAAATGTTCATCAACGCGAGAGGGCACCACAGCAAATTCGGATAACAGCTGGAAACTGTACCAGCAGTGGTGCCGCATGCCTGAGGCCCAACGCAATGCCTGGATCACAGCTGGCTCAAATGTACAGGCACTTTCCAAATATGCACATGCTAAAGTAGTAAGTTTGATTGGTTTGATATTCGCTGTAGATATTGACAGTGGATAGCTGCAATTAAATAGATTAAAGTAAATTAACCAAATTAAGTAATTAAAATAGTTTAATAACTAGGGGCCCTTGAAATTAAAAACTAAGTATTAAAGTATTTCAATAAATCCACTGTATCCAATCAACCAGATGGAGGTGAAGACTGAAGATCAATTGGTACCGGTGCAAAATCCACCCCAACAGGAAGTTAGGAAACGAGGCAGACCTAGGAAGATACCTAAAGTGGTATGTATGGTTCACAGGGAATATTATGTCATTTTTGTACATTGTCATAGCATTTTCATAAATTCACGCTACTAACACATTTTTTTATATTTTGTGCTGTTTTAACAAATGTCCTAGGATCATCATGCAATTTTTAATTGGTCGTGGTACTGTTTGTTCATAATTTGTGTGAGCTGTTTGAGTATAATGCAATAATCAGTTGATTGTTAGGTGGAAAACTAGGATATGAAGTGAATTATGTACAAAATTAGAATATGTAACATATCAGGGAAGGGCAAAAAGTACCATAGATGTATCTCACAATGATTGTTGGTTGCTAATGATTATATTTGACAATTTAATAAATAAAATAATAATTTCACAAAATGAATGTACATATTTATGTAGTTAAATAGTTCTTTGAAATATTATTACGACTGTTTCTTTCATATGTTTTGATAGAATTTATGTTTTCAAAATTTTAATTTGACAAAACTTTCATAACAATGTTTCATAGAAACTATTTTGTGACGAACATTTATTTGACAACACTCATTTCCTCTTCTAGACTATAATATTAGATTTGATAAAAAAAAGTTGTTGACCTGTTTGTAGGTTTTGGTATAGTAGTAATAAATGACTTATTGATGCAGTCTTGTAAAACTGACACTCCTTTCGTCGCCTTTTCACTCGTTTTGAAAGTTGATGTCCAGTACTCGCTTATTTACAACCTAAACGTGTGCTAGTGCGCTGGCGTTCCAGTCCACATACACTCACGCCTTTTATCCTCAAGTGGTACGCAGCAAATTATTGCACCCACTTTTCTGAAGCCTATTTGTTAACACTACTCATACTGTTATGGCAATATTCTACGAGTATCTTGGAGGAGGTTCATGGCTTTAAGGTATTTAACATTTTACAGGAGGATTCAGAAACGCAACCATCGGCTGGGGAGGATAGTGACGGTTTATTTAAAGCTAGCACAGGACTAAAAGGTGTCCTTAATAAAGTACCGATGACACAAAATATAAAACCAAAGGTATATCATAATATTCAATTTGGTAGTGTGGATGTGGTAGTTATAATTAATATGTACATATTTTGTTAGTTTGTCTTGCACTTTTGATAGTTTCTATTCAATATACATAGATAGATACAAAATAAAGTTTATTGGGCAAGTATAATGTGGTTGATTAATTAACTCAAATGTTGATGAGCTTTAACTAGGCAACTTATCTTTACAGTAAAATGAAATACCTGTAGAATCTTTTAACATTTGATATAAATATTTATTTTTATATACATTGCTCCTTCATGTTTTATTTATGCTTTATCTTCTATGTGGCTTTTAACTGAGGAAGGTCTCTTTATAATAACTTCTCCAGTTAATGAATTTTTACATACATTTTTGTTTTATATTATTTTCCAATTTCCTTGATGCCTGAGGCGTTTAGTATATGTTGTAATTTGGGTTTTGGTGGACATAATATTTGTATCATGGTTTGCAGTGAATGCATAATTTTCATGCTTTAAGTTGTATACATTACTTATATTTTAAATTTAGTCAATCATATGCATGTTTCATGTATGTAGACTACAGGATTGTGACTGTATAGTACAGCTGAAATTGAGAAACTATCCCGATAGGTCCTTCTTCCGTAGGTACTCGTCCGTCTTCCTTAGTTACCTTAAAATTGATCTCGAAAATAAATCTAATAAACTAATCCCTATAACATGATCTATAGAATCAAATATTATTCTGATTGATTCGCATCCGCATCCATCGGAATGCATTGATGAAGGACTAATATATTATATATTTTTTATTATTATTTCGGGATTGACGAAATGTTTGTTATATTAGTCAATGAATTATTTAAATGTTTTAGTATTTCTTATACAATATTAAAGTTCCAAATAAAAACCTTTTTGTTAGAAGGTATGATTGCCGTGATGTGGCACGTACAAGTTGTAGTTGTGTTGTCAGCAGGAGCCGAACGAGTCGGTGCGCAACGCGCAGGAGCGCGTGCCGCCCGAGGAGCGCATCGCGCGCCGCACCGAGCGGCAGGGAGACCCCACCGAGGCCGGCGAGTACGTCGTCGAGAAGATTCTCGCCAAGCGGTTCAACCCACGCCGCAAGCAGTACGAGTATCTACTCAAGTGGGAGGGATATCCGCAGTCAGTATTCTCTTCTACTTCTTCTTCTACATATTAAATGATTGGCTAAACCAGGCATTCTCAACTTTTTTTTACCTGGGGCACAAAGATGTCTTAGTAGTTGTTAATTCATTGACCTTTTGAAGTGTCTACCTGGGCTAGACTGTGGCTGTTGATTTTATGAGAAACCATAACTAGAAATATAAATTAAGGTTCCTAGAATGTGGAATAAGCAAAACCATGCTACATTCTTAGGATGCTGTTTTATTAATGAATCAACATATTATAGTGTTTTAAAAATATTTATTGAATTTGTACAAACCTTTTATTTCAATACAGTGAACAAAACACGTGGGAACCTATAGAGAACATGGAAACATGCAAACACTTATTGGAGGCATTTGAGAAACAGTTAGCACGACAGAAGGAACTGAAGGCCCTTAGAGCGCAGCAACAACAGCAACAGCATCCTGTGCAGGTATAAATGCCAGTACACACATTCTTATGTATTGTGCATATTTGTATTCCATGTCACATTTAGAAAACTACTTTTGAGTCTATTTCATGAGAATTATACTAAATGCTTCATTACTTTAAGAAACACTCATCTATTACTATTATGAATAGGAAACTTAATTTTAACCACAGTAATGACTCTTTTATGAATTACAATATGTATTTAGCAATTTTTATATTTTTGTTTATATTTGGACATTTGTGATGAATGAAGGATTGTAATATTTCTTATACCAGGTGAAACAAATCAGCACACCTTTGCCACAGGTCGTGAAACAAGTAGTCAAGAAATCTGATAGCCCCGCCATGACGCCCACAGGGTAAGAATACAAACATGTGAATTTTCAAATATGTTTTTACAGGCAACTTGTCTACTTGGCAAGTTTCAACATTTCAATTCCATACAAAATATTTGATTGGTATTTGCAACCACTATAATAGGGCCAGTGCAGTAGCAGAATCAAGATGTGGATATTATTAGTGCAATAAAAACTATTTACATAAAAATACCATTGTATATTAAACTCTAATATCTTCATAGTTCAAATCTTCATTGTCCAGGCGTCTACAACGCACTAGTAAAGTACGTGCGTTAGATCAAGTGAAGGCGTGGTGCGGCGGCGAGGACGGCGAGTCGGTCCCCAAAAAGGTCAAGAAGGAAATGTCCAGTGAAGATGAAGAATTCTCAGACTCTGACTCTAAAGGTACTACATCTTAAATAGCCCAAAATTCGTATTTCTATTTGTCAGAAATAACTGATTTACCATATTCATATGCACTTCTTTCTCAATATCTTTTAATTTGGATGTCAATATCCCTAAGGTGGGTCACCCTCAGCTATACTTGCAATTATTTTTTAGCGATACCTCTGTGAGGCACACTGTGTACAGATCTGCCTTCTTCCGTCTCTTACTCGTCCTTTACTCGATGTCGTCTAAATAGTCGCACATTAGAAACGAAACTGAATCGTTTTTTTGCAAACGCAAACCACAGTCTAGAGTAGTGATATGTAGTCGAGTGTTCCTGAAATGCTGTTCTGAATGTCAAGGGATCACTAAGGGCGACCACCTTAATAGATACAGTATTGGGTTTCTTTCTTGGTAACATTTTTAATATTTCGAGTTTGCGCTCGAACTGTAGAATCGCGACTGCTTACGGGCAACGGGGGCAGTAAGGCGTGAGCCATTCCGAGGAAAGGATGTACGCAATTTTTTGTTCATTAAAAAATACTCATCAAATTCAATTGGAATAAAATGATGTCTTAAATAAGTATTATAATAGTAATATCAACATGGTAGTCACATTGATGACTTCAGTTATATATTACAATATTTTGTAATTAATTATAATTCCTCTTACACTGTCTGCAGAACTAATTCATTTGTGTTCATAGTATTAGCATAAGCTCTGTCACCCCTTTCAACAAACGTGTGTGCCCTATTTCCTTTATAAGCCCCATTGTTACACATATCGCTCATAGTAAGATGGCAATACTTGCAGCCGAGAAAAAAATGCTGAATGGTCAATCTTCACCAAAGTCTACTCTCGACCCTGAGCTTGTGAAATCACTCGGCCTCGGCGGAAAAGGCATGCCGAACATAAAGGGAGTCATCAAAGTTGACCCTAAACATATGCCCAACCTTACCACAGGTAATAAAAGTCGAGTTGAGTTGCTAAACATTGCTGTGTGGACACATTTGTATCGTAAACTTTATAAAAACACAGTACAAGAATTGCTGAGATAACAAAATATCATTGGTGGTCTCATCTCCAATGGTGCTGTTGTTAACAATTTGTAGATTTGTCTTTCCATAGTGTGAAGTAAGTTAGCTTGAATTTCCTCTAGAATCGGAAATAAAGGACACACAATATCATTGTACAGATTTTTAGTTATTAATATTTGTTGCAGGTGTGTACATAATGTCAAAGAGTTCAGGAATTATGAAGATCGACGCGCCAGGAAAGTTGGGCCCAGGGCTAAGTCTCGACCAGGATATCATAAGAAAACAGATTATGGCTGCGAAACAGGTGTGCTATAATTCCATAACTTTTGTGTAGATGTTAGTACAAGAGTTTGCTAAAAATAAAATATCCATTGTACACTTCACAGAAAAAAGTGGAGGAAACAAAGAAATCGACGACTTCCCCGCGCACCCCCATGCCGTCAACACAAGTGAGTGTTATTATAATTGCCATTTCCTATCACAATGAAAGCATAAAATAAAATATAGCCATGGAATTGCATTAGTTTCTAGTGATATTTTACTAATGTTTCACTGTAATATTTTATTATATTATTTTGATAATTCATTAGCATCCTTATGTTACAGGTAAAGAAAACATATAATTCTGGAGGACAGCAAGTAACAGAAAAAACAATCATCACTCCCTCTGGACAAAAAATAATTCAGCGTACGATACAGCGGCCATCCAGTATGGGCTCAGATGGAAAATCACCAGTCACCATACTTAACAAGAAATTAGCACAGGTTAGCTACAAATTCAATATGTTCAACATCCATATTTTATATTTGACATTTTAGGTTTTAGAATATTCCTTTTACATTTCTTGTAAAAGTAGTTATTCTTGTAATATTATTTAATACATAGTTTCTATGTCAACAAGGCTGCTTGCCACTCGTACGTTTAATATATACTTATGTATACTGCAACTATGCTGTACAAATTATACCTCTACCATCCATAAAATCCTTACATTGTCTTAAAGTAATTTTGTTGTTAGGGCGATAGTTTGCTGCGTCGCGGTGGGTCTGCGCGCGGTCGTGGTCGGGGCGCGTACGCCATATCGACAGCGGGCGGTAACATCGTGCGCATCAGAGACAAGACACCCCAACCCATACCATTTGACTTTGATCAGGTAAGCAGAGTATTATGTTGCATTTTGAATCATAAATATTAAAGGGAAGGTGTATTGGCGTTATGACTTAAGGTAGAAACCCAGAGACACATAATTTTCAGTTCAAGTATGCTGGCATTAGACAAATAGTACTATGACGTAAAATATTATGTTTAACTAAAAAAACTATTCACCAAGTGTAAATGGTTAGTAGATATTAGGGATAACGAAAGCACATTTTTCAGTCGGACGCGTCGTCAGATACGTCTGATGGCATCGAAGACCCATTCCCGCGCGACCTGGGCCCACTGCCGGCCGACAGCCCCGAGCGGGAGCTGACTCTGTGCCCGCTGACAGGGCGGCGCCTGGCGCGTGCCGAGGGCGAGCCCACGCCACCGCCCACGCCCAGCCCCCCTCCCGAGCCCGCGCACCCCACCACACCGCCGCCGCACCAGCCCACTGTGGTCATGAAGGTACAAACATACCAAACTTGACACACCACTTAGCTACTCACCTATTTATTATGTCCAAGACCAAAAAGAGAGTACCTATAAAAGTCCTAAATGCTGCATTTTTCCATTATAGCACTTCAATCATATTATGTCAGACAAAGTTAAGTTTCTATTGTCATTTCTGGTCTGCTACCCCTCACTTAACCAGCTCTAGGTTTTTAATATTATCATCTTTTATTTAACAAGCAACCGGTTTTATAGACGACGAATCTTGATTTTGAAAAATGTCTGTAATTCATAATTATGCAATGAACCATTGACTTGATTATGTTTTGCAGGTCGAAATGTCTCCTGGTGGAACGACTGGCATGTTAGTACAGGGCGACGGTGCACAGCCGTCACTTCCTGTGCTTACAGACGAAGACGGCGTAAGTATTATTAAACTACTAATAACAGTAATTATAATAAATTTTATTTTTCACAGTATGAATTGTCCAGATAAAATTTTCTGAACATATAAAATTTTGTTATCAAATAATATAGTTACTAATAATGCTTAAAATATAAATATTATATAAGTTATTTATGTATGCGCATATAGACGGAGGTGAAAGTAGAGGCGAGCGCAGTGAAACAACTCCTCGAAGAAGGCGTGGGTGTTGACGAGGGTGATGAGGTCAGCTTGCTGCACACGGGCCACCCGCCCATCATGATACGAGGGGAAGATGGGGTTCTATATCAGGTATATTGCTGCACTATAAAACTCAGTAAATAATATGAAATGAAATTTTAACTCCATACAATGTCCTACATAATTATTTCTAGGATATTTTGTATCATAGTAATCATGCCATACAAATTTTAGGTGGCTGGTGAGAATGAAGCTGGACAGACACTCCTTGTGGCTGCAGAGGGAGTTGAGGGCGCTGTCGAGGGAGTGGAGGGCGCCGTGGAAGGCGAGGGAGACGTCATGTACGTTACAAGAGAAGATGGACAGGTGAGTGCAAGTAAACTGTGGTATCTCATGGTGGAATGTACACAGACTTATATGTTTGCACTGTGTCAATAAAGCAATGCATTTCAACAAATTTTCATATGTTTATACAGTAAATGCGACCATAAAATAAAAATTGCTTTATGGCAGTCTTTATGTAACTCATACTTGAGTTCCATTCCATTATATTTTGAGAACAATACGTGTGGTACCATATCTTTTTTTGTACTGAAGGGGGTGGTTGTACATAATATATCTGGATGTGATAAAACTGAAAAAAATTAAACATTTGCAATATATTTTAACAGCTAGCATAGGCGTATATGAGGACGCAGGGGTGGGGGGTGTTAGAATTTTGAGGCAACCTACTAGTAATATAAATTTTGAACACCACCAAAACTATCAAATCTGCATGTATAGGAGAAGTCATTTTATTTAGTCTAGGACACAGGTCACAGCAATACCTTCAAAAATGATTCTTAACTGCAGCCACGGATATTACCTATATTGTTGAAGTCTAACTGAATTGTTGTATTCCAGGACGTGCTGTCGTTAGACCCATCGCAGCTGGCACAGCTGATGCCGGGCGGCGAAGCGGCGCCGGCGCTGCAGCAGGTAGCCGTGCAGGTGGAGGGTGAGCCAGGCGAGGACGCCACGCAAGTCATCGCGCAGCTGTTGCAGGCCGACCTGCCTTCACCTGGTAAATACTCAACATTTTTGGAACGCATTTGTATGTCTTTTGAGCGTTGTGAAATACGTAAGATTAATTTTCAAGGTAAATTCTTAATATGACGCCTTTCCGTGACGTAAATCAATTTGATAGTAGTAATTTTGTCGACGACCTGCACAAATCTTTATTATCCTTCATAGGATTTGTCTACCGCTCAAACTATACTACATAGGTAGGTACCTGTAATCAAATAAAAATGACATGCATGATGCGTTGTTTATAAAATGTTTTACATTTGTATTTTTCACTAATTTAATTCTTTAGGTGGTACCCGCCGCGTGGTCCTGTTGCTCCCGGATGGGACGCTCACAATGACAGAGCTTGATAAGGAACAGTATGAGTCGATAACAGAAGCAAGTAAAGCCCAAGAATAAAGACATCTGAATAGACAGTGACAATGTAATACCACTTACCGGCAGTGTGTTCGCCGGATCACAATACAATTGTACGCCAATAAAATATATGGAGATATTTCACAATGGTGAAATAGGTCGTACGAGACAGCCAATCTTGTTGGGCAACATTCTTAAGCCGAGTTTAATAACTGATAAGGATCACATCTGAATCCTATTACAAGAATAAACAATCAAGATAAGTCATTTATAAGCATGTCAACAAAACTTTATTCTCATTAGTCCATTTTTGTGATCAGGTTGGATCGCGAAAAATTAGGATTGCATGTTAAAGGCAAGGGTTAGTCGTGAAACAACAACTAGGTCATAAATAAAAGGCCTAATTATATAGGAAATTACAAACTTAGATGGTAATGTGTAGTAAAGTTCACCGAAAAGCTAGCTGAATTGAGTAAGTTAACAAAAACAATATATTTGAGTCGAATTTGATAATTTCCTTAATTAGGATAGCTGATACATTTTTTGCGAAAGACTTTTATGCAAATCTGGCATTGTATATTGTCAGAAGTTTGTAGTTAAATCATGTGACAAGGATGTTGTATATGCAAGTTCCTATAAAGAACAGCGACACGGCATATTATTCCCGTATTCTGTATTTTAGAAATTACATGTCTTCATCATTAGCTTAAGTTTCCTCAAGAAGTTCTCCGGTAGGAAACACAAATCCAGATTCAAAGGAATGTTTCAATTTAAAACATGCTGTATGAAAGTGTTTAATGAATGTTATGTAAATAAGTATGTATATGAGACTGTTGATACATTGTACAAGTGGTGTAGTACTCCTCAATCTATGTGCGCGTGCGCATAAAGCGCGACCCGACAGCTACTGTTTTCAGAGATCTAATAAAGAAAAGAGGGGTAACTATAGTGCGTGTGATCCTACTATCGTCAAAGCAGACAAAAAGATTGAGAGACAATTATACACATAATAAAACTAGGTTTATTGTATGTTTATGGAATACGTAAAAAAAATACTTTGATGTATAAAAAATATATTTTATCAATGTATAATATGACTGACTGAAATCATTTGGCTAATTACAGAAATGAATAAATGTTCCACATAATAATTATAAATAAAAATTCACTTCTTTTATTACAATTGTTGTAGTGTATTGACTACTATGTACATTTGAATACAAATACTGTGAAAATAACGATCAAGCGGCTTTTATGACATATACATACTATTTTTGAGTCTGCAGTTTTAGGTAATCATATTAACAAAATAACTTGACTATTCATTAGAGAGAATATGATATCATAAATACAATTGTACCAATTTATAGACTTTCGATAAATAATAAATTCTCTTGTAAACGCTATAACGCTCAAGTGGATAAATGGGCCAACAAATTAAACTCATTTGTTGTATTCAATATGTTCTTGTTTCCAATTCCTTAGGAAAAAAAATGTTGTACTATGCTAATCCTTAATTTATTCCTCCAATATGATCTGTACTATTTTAGAAAAAATATTTCATATCTGCTCTTACATCTAATAGTTACACACACAATAGTGTCCCATTGTAAATAGATTTCCTGACTTTAGTACTTTAGAACATTTTACATAGACTGTATTCTAAATACTTAGATATTATAGGACTAGGTTGGATTTGTACTAATATTGCGGTTGAACGTTGAATCATTATTAAAAAATGAATTTGAATGAATACTATATGATATTTATGGACTCCAAATGAGTATATAAAAAAACCATCAACTGCATTGTTAGCACGGATTCATAATTTATTAGCTTATAATTATCAATTTTATTTGTTTCTTCAATTTAGTAAAATAATAAAATTATTTACAATATAATGTACTTTATTTATTTGACTAATCCAATATAGTGCTAATTGTAGAATATTTTCTGAAACCTCCTGATCCAGTCCTTATCAAAAAAAACTTGCAATTTTATGAGCTGATTTTAAAAATGTCCTGTCCCATGTTCGTAACTCACATTTCCAACAATATTATCCTACTAAAATCCAAATATTATGTAGCCTACAATTAACGGCGAAAATATTATCAAACACTCACTGTGAACATTATATTATGCGTTTTATAGTAAATCCACATTATTTTTAATTTTTATATGTTCTATACTTATATAAAGCTAAATAGTATGTTCGAACGAGTTAATCTCGGGAACTACTGGTGCGAAATGAAAAAATACTTTCGAAGACTATAAGCATAATTGGTGATAATTATGATCTAACCGAAATACAAAATTTTTATTGTCCTAGGTGGAGTTCGGTGTGTTTATCTTGGGTATCTGAAGCTCCACCAAGGTACATACAGATGGAGATCAACATCGGGTTTTCAGCCGCTATATCTAGCTTACCACCATTCTTACCACTAGTAGAAGGGAAACGAAGAGGATTTTAAAATTAAAAAAAAAACTAATGTCGAAGGAAATCAAAGTTAGGATATTATGAAAACTTCTCTAATAGTGGTTATTCTTCACCGCTTAAAATATCGATATATACGTACTAAGTATCAATGGTTCAAAAGGTTTCCTCACATTTTTTGGGGTATATTAAAATTACCTTCTAGCAACACTGATATTAACCAAACTTGTACATATCTGTGATCAAGAATATGTAATAAAAAAAATACAAATGACAATAGACAGTGACAGTTTGAGATTTTGATTTGTGATTTGTACGGCATTTCGCGCGCAACGGAAATTCAGAAATAACATAGTTTTTAAATATTGTATTTTATTAAACCCACCTAATTTAATGAGATAAAGCAGAAAAGTTAATGATTATTATTTTATTGAGATTCAACACAACTTAAAAAAATGTCTTATCAGTTGTCCGAGGGTTCTTTGGAGGTATGTGTAGCTGTATTTTAGGTGATATTACCATGCTAGAACATGGTTTAAATTTAAAATTATATGGTTTCATCGTTTATTATGTAGAAATTCATTGATATTGATGTTTATAAACCCTGTATAGGCCATGCTTTTAATTACGACGTACCTACCTCGCAAAACACTGCACTAAAATTATGTTTTTTTATCTTCGTATATTACTTTCAGATAATTATGAATGGGGGCCAGTACGATAAGCCAATAATGCAAGTGTTGGGCAGCAAAAAAATTCAAGGTAGCGGAGCTAACGAAAGGTTTAGGTTACTTGTTTCTGATGGCAAACATTCACACAGCTTTGCCATGCTTGCGACACAACTGCACGACAAGCTAATCACCGGAGAGCTGTCCGATTACTCTGTCGTACAAATTGATAGATTTATAACATCTCTACTGAAGATGACTGGAAAAGGAGAAAAGTAAGTCTTTTAACATGTTGGGAAATCTTAAACTGATGGTATGCAGTATGGCCCTGATTATCTAGTCTAATGTCAGCTATTATTCCCACTTTGTAATGTTTGTGCAAAAACATGTTACAACAAGTTTATTCCTACTACACTCCATATTATTCATATATATATCTGTTATTGTCTAATTGTCATATGTAAAACACATTACATTCTAAAAGTTATAATAGTATACAATATCATTTATTTTTGTTAATATAATCCATATACAAAGTATTAATTTGTAGTCATATTTGCTCAAAAAATAACACTAGTTTACATGATTTGTCCATGAAATGGAACTTATACAGGTGCTTAGGGTTTCTACATCTATAAAAAATTTCAGAATGTCAGTTGGTTTTATATTTATTAAAAGTTCTTTTACGAATAACTTAAACTAAGTAAAGAATACAGAGTTGAAAATGTTTAACTGCCACTTTTTCATAAATATTTCAAAATGTATCTTTGTAAAATGGGTCACCATGGTTATTACTCACATCACTGAAATTTTAAATAGTAATCATAAATCATAAATCCAAAAGTTTTTAATCTGTGTTTTTATTGTTTTAGGCGTGTAATGATAATTTTGGACCTTACAATCATAGCTCCCGGCAGTCAAGTGGGCAAAACATTAGGCACTCCCAAGACATGGTCTGAGGAGACAGCTTCATCTAAACCTCAACCACAGCAAGCTCCCAAACAGAATCATGCACCGGCACCAATGTCCATGCCAAAACCTGTGCCTGCTCCTGCAAATTTGGACTCTAGCATACTAAACTCAAAGATGACACACCCTATTGCCAGTTTGAGCCCTTATCAAAACAAGTAAGTACTTGGTAACATCATAAATCATTTTGAGAGAAATTACAAAAACAAAAGTAAATACTTAATGGTTCTAGATAACATAAATTCATTATGTCTAAAAATATATGTAGCTAATAATGATATCAGAAAGGGTTATTAGAAAGGGAAAGTAAAAATTTATGAGTAAAATGAAGGAGGTCCAAGTAAAACAAAGATAACTAGTCACAATATTGTACTTTTTAGCAATCATACCATCCTATTAGAACAAAATTATATACACAGCTTATGTTTTATCACTTTGTTTCAGGTGGGTGATCAAAGTGCGTGTCATGTCTAAGTCGCCAATACGAACATGGAGTAATGCTAAAGGAGAAGGAAAATTGTTCAGTATGGACCTCTGTGATGAGTCTGGTGAAATTAGAGCAACAGCATTTAAAAACGAATGTGACAAGTTCTATGATATGATACAGGTAATGATAATATATTAAAATTATATGTGAAAACTTTCATCAATGGAAAACAAAAATAAATTAATGAACTGAAAAAAATATGCGAATTTTTGCCTGTATCCTTGCTACATAACTGCATTGATGATTTACATTTGATAAGCTAGGTTGATAACCAACCATTATTTCAGGCACAAATTCTAATTCAAAGCAAATCATATGTTTTGTGTGAATTATAATTCTGATGGAAATTCTAATTGCTCTATTTTAAATTAAAATATACTTACCAAGCTTTATGAACTTTGCATTGGCAGAATAAAAATAAAATTTAAATGTTATAAAAAACATTTCTACAAAACCTTACTGAATAAAAAAATAATATAGTAACAGAATAATCCATCAGAGTTTAAATCTGATGATAAAACGAATATTCAAATGGTTTATATGAATAAGCCCAAAAATATTTAATATTTCATACATATTATTCTCACAAACATAGGTAGACAATGTCTACTACATCAGCCGCTGCAGTCTTAAAACAGCGAATAAACGATTCTCGACTTTAAAGAATGATTATGAGATGTCGTTCACGCCGGAGACAGTGGTGGCCGAGTGCACGGAGGACACGTCGTCCATGCCTGGAATACAGTATGACTTCATACCCATCAACAAGATTGCTGATAAAGACCCCGACACTATATTGGGTGAGACCTATTTTTTTAAACAGATACTGTTTAGAGTCGAAACCATTGTTTCCCAACGTGGGGCCTACGCCCCACAGTAATAACAATTTCATAGTAATTTCTTCCTAAAACTTATCATTTATATTTCTTAAGGGAACAAAACAATTTTTACAGACTAAAAATGATGTATGGGGTGCATAAAAATTTTAGAAAGGTTAAGGTGGGGCATGGCATAAAAAAGTTTGGGAAACACTGATCTAAATCAGGGATGTTATGGATATGAAATTTCGGATATGGATACGGATATGGATATAGGAATAAAATTATATCGGTTTCGAATACGGTTATGGATACGTAATTATTTCGGATTATCCGTTAGTTTCGGATAGTTTCGGTTACGGATAATAGATTAAAGTAAAATAAAAATATTATGTAATACAGTAGGGCGACGATTACTAACTATCTTTCGTCGTCATCGTTTATTACTAATTATCGATGAACTAATTGAGGGACATGGGTGTTCGGAAAAAGTCTGTGTTTTATTTTGAGATAAAGTTTCAGTGAAGTAGTTCCACCTCTTCTACGTGAAGTTTTTATCACACTATTTACATTTTGCAAAATTACATTCAACTGATCAAAAAATGTCCAAATTAAAGTACATACGTTGGACGCATTGTGTACTAATAAATCAATTTAGTACGTAACACACCACTATTCATTCACTTTATTAAATAAGTAAGTACCTACTGCTAAATAATAAAAATACTATTTATACATGAGATTATGTTATGACAAAAAATTACAATCAAACTACATAAATAAGATGCCGTGTGAGCGGTGAAACAAAAACCTGTCAAAACATATTATCCGTAACTTTTTTAACGGATACGGTTATGGATATATTTTTATTTCGGATATCCGATAGTTTCGGTTACGGTTACGGAGCTGCATAACATCCCTGATCTAAACAGTAGACTCCTCAATATGTATATTGAATAATTTCCTACAACCACTAATGTTAGGATTATACAAAGGATTGCTTATTTTTTTTCTAGATGTTATTGGTGTTTGTAAGTTTGCATCTGATATGCAAGAGTTGACAGCAAAAAGCACAGGCAGGTTGCTCAAGAAAAGGGAGGTCACAATCGTAGACTCGTCGGGTGGGGCGGTTAGTACCTCTGTTCTTATGATTATTTATATTTAGTATGAAAATATTATTATTGTTTGCGGCTCCGTCCGCGTTAGAAAGTTCCAATACAAAAGTGCCGCTTTATATTTTCCAAAGATAAAAAATAGCTTATAAAACTTAGATATAAAGTAGCTTCTTAAAGTAAATAAAAGGTCATAATCAATTTAATAGTCCCTGAGAATAGCGCGTTGAAACAAACAAACTTTCCAGCATTATATATTAGTACAGATAATGAATAAAATACCTAAATTTTCAGGTGGTCCTTACATTGTGGGGGAATGAGGCGGAAAGTTTCGACACTAATGGAAATCCAGTTATTGCTGCAAAGGTAATATTTGATATTGTTTTAAAAATAAATGTGGGCATCGGCATTTATCCTGAGCACTCTATAAACTCTGTACCAGAGTTAGATGCCCAACTTTTTTAATGCACACACAATTATCACAACTAACAAATTGATATGAACAATATCAGTTCAATTGCTATTCACGCAACATAGTGTAGAAAACTTTGCTTCCTTCCATAACAACTATAAAAACTTTTGTACCTTAACAATAGGACTTGCATATATAGCTGATTGGTAAATGAGATTGTTATTTTTTTTATAAGGGCATAGCATAATGACAGCACCTGATGGTAAATGGAATGGTGGCCAGATAGAGTATCAATAGATGAGTGACATTAATGCCGCGGGCTTACACAGTTATACCAGCCTATTCGATTAATTCAAATAATTATTGTGTATTTATCAGGGCACCCGCATCTCCGAGTTCAACGGCAGCAAGTCGCTATCGTGTCTCAACAGCACGGTGCTACGGTTCAACCCCGACATGCCCGAGGCGCATGCGCTGAGGGGCTGGTACGATAACGGCGGCGCCGACCTCGACGTCGTCAACATTTCCGCCAAGTGAGCATTTAAAAAAAATCAATTAATACGGTACCTATCCTTTTTTTAATAATTCATCGCATATTATCTCTCTGCTGGGCATGAACCTCCTCCAGCAATGGGGGAGTCAAAATTAATATCATGAGATTGTATGTTTTACCCAGTTATATTTTTCAATGGGATTATTTTTGTTAGCAAATTTGTTTAGTGCTATAATTAATAACTTACGTGAATTTGTATTACTGACTTCCTAAGACAAAAATGAACAAAAAAATTACTATCTGATGGAATACAATGAATTCATGTAACTTAATTTTTTGTGCAAGTTGTATTTTTTTTTATGTATTGAATAAAAAAACATAAAAAAAAATCACATGACATTGAATTTGTGCAGGGTTGGTGGATACAGCGGCGGATCGAACGAATGGATCACGTTCGCGGAAGCCGAGAGCCGTCAGTTAGGCTCCGGAGAGAAAGGCGATTACTACAGCATGCTCGGAGTGTTGACGTTTACATTCTCAGACAACGCTGTATATAAGGCGTGCCCACAGGAGGCATGCAACAAGAAACTTGTGGACCAGGAAAATGGCCTCTTCAGATGCGAGAAGTGTAACAGAGAGTTCCCTAACTACAAGTATAGAATACTGTTGGCGGTGAGTTCTTTTTACGTTCAGATTAATATAGGTACTAGCTTTTACTCCTAACTTCGTCCATGTAGAATTTGCTTTTTTTTTGCATTTCATTTCTTGGTGTTCTAGTTTTCTTTGTTCCAAAAATATTGAAATCAATTAATTTGTAGTTCGCGAAGTCGTAACCGATTGTTACTTTCACATACATTATATTAGTATGGATCAATATCCATTGATACAGTCAAATTTATGGTTTGGTACTATTTATTCTTCACAGTGTTTACAAGACCGTTTGTTTGCAGGCGAACGTGTCGGACCCGACGGGCGACCAGCGCGTGACCGCGTTCAACGAGTCGGCGGAGGTGATGCTCGGGCGCAGCGCCGACGAGATCGGACGCATGTTCGAGTATGATAAGAGCGGCTACTCACAGCTCTTCGACGACGTCAAGTTCAAAACCTTCGTGTTCAAGTTCCGCGCTAAGATGGAGACTTATAGTGTGAGTCAAATGTCCTTTACAAATTCATAGGCAATTTTATTATTGTTTGATTTGGGTTACAAATTCTAACAACGGTGTTATTGTGTTATTTACGCCAGTGGCAAATTTATCGGAATGTGCTTTCTTCTGCGATGGAAATCTAGCTAAGATATATATACTCTCAGACCCAATACAGGAGCAGGGGAGACGAGGTGGGCAAACATCTTTTAATTGAGCTTACGATATGATTTGCATGATGCATAGAGGGTATTTCTATGCTGGATTTTTTACATTATTTTATTCAAAGAAAAACCCTTTGTGATTACAGCATAAAATTGTTAAGAAATTAAGTGGAAATTCATATTTCAAATGTTGTAATCATTAATGAACCAAGTTTCGCGACGTAGTGGGCTATCCGTAACATCGAGTCATCTGTTTTATTCAACTAAGTGTTACTTATTTATCTTTTATGGAAGTTTAAAATCTTTTAGTGATACAAAAAATCACCAACCATAGCAACATTGTTGACAGGACGAAACGCGGTTGAAGACTACGGTGATCAACGCCCAACCAGTCGACTACAAGGAGGGCAATGCAAGATTACTGAAAAGCATAAAATCCATGACCGGTGTCGACGTCTAACATTCAAAATATTCTCGTTTAATCAAGTTTAGTTATATCCACTTTATTTTTTTGTTCCGATACATCGCGGGCGATAATTGTTTTAAAATTATGATCTTATGTTAGGAATCTACCATTTATAATTGTGAAATTAATATTTGCTTTGGAGTGTACAATTATAATTTTTGTTTTAAAAGGTGGTTCAAACTGTAATAATGTTCCAAAGCAATATTTATACGTATACTGATTGATTCTATATTATATGTGTATTCTAAAATGTTACTGCTTATCTCGTGCCTAATAAAATTGGGTTTATATTTATTTACTGTTTTTTTTCGAATTTCTGACATTTTAATCTACGTCACATAAATATAATTGTAATAAAATGTGTAATATCTACATTAGCTGTTTAATATAACTGGCAAATAAAATTTACTCAAAACTTTTGAAACAGACTCTTAGTGTACTTTTAATATTTTAATATTGGGCTAAACAGATATCCCGGTAATACCATATGGACGAAGTTCTTGTGGTAACAAACGAGACCTGGTGGTACAGTAATGTCACAGAAAAATAGTAGATTGGGATAAAGGCCAAAATGTCTAATAATAAAACACAATTATAAATACTAATTGTATTATTTAATTCAATCTCATTTGATATGATTTACAATTTGACTATTAAAATTGAAACCAACTGGAGGAATGCATCCGCTTGTCTTAACAAAAATTGTATTTAATTACGAGTTTTATGCGCTCGTAAAACTATTACAAGAAAACAATGTGATGGGTGTCATATGGACATTGAATCCAAATTTAATTGAGTATAGTTCCAAATATTAATCTATTGAATCAGTTGTATACTGAGGTAAATAACTATAACATTAAATTGAAAACATTTGAATAAAATTATTAAATGCTATCAATACAGGCCAGCAACGTTAACAGGAATATTGAGTTAATTTTAAAGCAAAATGGATCACAAGAACAGTTCCATGCATATGCGACATATTTAATTAACGTATAAAGTTTGGCTTCCCATCATCGCGTAGCAGTCGCTTTCAATAATATACTGACTTTAGTATTGAATGATTTTTCTCACTTTTCTATACTGCGCACAAATACAGTCACCTCGTCCGACACTATAATCGGAAGTCCGTTTACACAAATCTGGTGTCACAATTTCAAGGAATGTCAATAAAAAGGTTCGGGACTTCTATGTGATGTGTACACTTATTCTAGTTTAATTACAATAATTTAAATATCGTTACAATATCTATGACTCAAATAATACAATAACCAACAAGGTATATGGCAGTGTGTGGTTTTTGATCAACGCGAATTTATATCATTCATTTTTGTTATATTCCGCTCTATTCGGCCCTTTTGCTCGCGGATAATAATAAATATGAACACAAATCCAAAAATTAGGCGGACTATACATAATCAAGTTTAAACGGCCAGTTTTACTTTGAATTCAATTCAAAATGTTAATTTCTGTTTTAATTCTAAGATAAAACTGTCCCTTTAACAAATCGTGCATGACCAATACGTAATAAAAGCAATATTACAAAAATAACATTTCAAGCTTAATTCTAATAATCATACACATGATTAGCAGCAAAGAAAAATTATCACAAAATTCTTATAAATTAAACTATTACCAAGAATTCAAAACATTAATTATTATATTATAGGAAAATCATCAAACTGCGTGATTGTATTAAAGACAGCAGAAAAACATTTACCTACTTGAATTATTTAGGCTGAGGATTATGTGGCACGCAGGCGATAACAAAACAGGCAGGCAATAAGACAGACGTTAAATATTAATATACGAAAGAATGCGTTAGAACATTAGTTAAAAATATTAGTTCCCTTTGCTGTCTCACACTCCCTTAGCTTACACTAAAACATACCGAGCCTAAGCGCATTTTAAGGCAAAGGGGATGAAAGAAGGAATAGAACATAAATATCGCCATTCTGACTATATCTCATTCATGTCACGGCTGCGACTCCGCTCTGCTGTGCCGCGTCGCCTGCACGACAGTATGCGCTCAGCCTAAATGCTTTATTATTAAATTAACTTTGAGGCTTCTGCGAGAGATTCTACATCTTCTGAAATTCGATGTCCTACATTCTATTGAGGATAAATTAGCAGCCACTATTTTCTAATAAATTCATATACATTGATAGAACACTGAATTTTTAGCGTTAACTTAAATAATATCAGGATTACGAATGTTATTAACGGTAGTCGTAATATTATTCTTATCTATACACATTACAGCTATATTGAGTTTAACATCATTACATTGATACACAGTTTAAATAAATATTACCTAAGAAAATATCATGCTCATTTATAAATAATTTTTCAATTCCATAAAAAGATATATTTTCTAAAGTATACACATTCGAACAAGGAAAAGAGATTCATTAAATGAGATACAACTGACAAATTGGAAAATAATCTCAAAAGATACATCGGCACCGCGAAGGTGTCGCGGAACATTGCTCAAATAGCTTTCACACACCAAGTATACCACGTCTAAAGGTAACTTTATTCAAAATATGTGTTTAATTCCATTACACAATGCGCCGTGAGTAGTGCCGGTGACCGAGGAGTCCACTGCTGAGGGCTGCAGGCGAGTCCGGCACTCGACAGCCGTCGACACTACACTGCACGAGACACGAGGAGTCACTGAGTACGAGTCCTGAGGCCTGAGTCCTGAGACACAGAGCGTGGAGGGTCGCCTGCCCGGGGCGGGGCGCGAGCGCCGGCGCGACTCCACCACCGACTGAACCACTTGCACACTCGCCGACTTACGCGGAAATAAATTAATGCGAATAAATAACGTAGCGCTCTTTGGATCCGATTTACATTCCAGGTACGCCGGTGACACTCACGCGGCGGACAGAACGCGAACAAATAAATAAACAAAGCTTAACCTAACCATTAAAACAAAACATCACATTATATGGCCCCGGATAAGCCTAACACTTCTCTGCTTTGCTGCCAATTTTCATGTCATCAAATTAGACATCTATGCAATTCTTATAAAATAAAAACAAACGTAGACAATAAGAACTGATGCAGCATTACTGCATACAATTCCAATGCCGTAAATCTATTTAAATGGTCACATTTGCTACTAGAAAAGTAACACAATGTAGATACTTTTCTTATTAGAACTTTCGAGGGCCCAAGTTATGACATCTAGCAATAACTTACTATGTAAATATGAAATTTAACCATGTGATACATTTCATTTACAGTCTAATCTTGTCAAATATTGCTTTTGTCGATAGTTCATCAAGAAGCGAGTAGCCGCGTTCTGATGTTACTATAGTTTGGCAATCCCATTTTGCGACTTGTTACTAATATTTTTAGGAACAACTAATCGATATTATCGTGATCGCTAAATATTCCAAATCCGAATATGTTATCGTCTCGTCGCATCAAAACTGTTTACTCGAGAATCAAATATAGATATCAGTATGGCCGTCGCGTTAAATTGAGGATATTGAGATTTTGAAACAAACGAAAAAATCATAGCCAAAACAATGATAAAAAAATAATATCAAATTAGAATCGAACGGAACTCGCACCGGCCCCGCGCGCGCGCCTCCGCACCGAGACTGCGGCGCGTGCGCGGTGCGGGTGCGGGTGTGTGTGCGGGCGCGCGGGGGGCGCGTGGTGCGCGTCGTCGGGCGCGTGCGTCAGATCCAGGTGGCGCGCGGCGCGGGGCGCGGGGCGGGCGCGCGTGCGCTAGCGGCGCGCTCACGGCACGAGGTCGGGCAGGCGCGCGCGGCCCTAGGGGCGGCCGCCGCCCTCCACGCTCACCACCTGCACACGCCACACACACCAATCAACAACCAGCTCTAGGTAACGTTTTTGTGCCCCTTACAAGCAGGAGGCCCTGGGCGATTGCCTTATTCGCCACCCCGAGGGCGGCACTGCATCGAAGGTTTTGACCTATTGTGCTTTGAAACAAAAAGTACGAGGTGGGTCGATATTTTTGCACGCAAGTATATTTTCTAAATATACTTGCATGTTAGTAGTGTATATGTCTACATACAGTAACATGAAGGCTCATAACTCAAACGAAATTGAGTGATATCAATTATTCTGTTATGGACCAGTTTAATGACTAGGTTATACCTACATCATTAATTGTATGTTATATGATAGAACATAAAGTAACTTTGATGTCGTTATGTTGAAAATAATTAACCATTTTTGTTAGTCTGTTAACTATACAAAATAAATTTATTCTTTCATCGCGTATTTTTCTGTTCAACTTTTATAAAGTGGACTTATTATTCAAGTAGTGCAAGCTTTCAACTAACAGCCATCGACATACTAACATTAAGCCTAATTTAACATTAATTGGTACCTACAATCGGAATAATTTTAATCACAGGGGTCCCAAAAATCTACGCATTACAGTTTTACGCTACATTTTGTATAAAACCAAGTCTCACCGATGTTCATTCTCACTTCGCCGTTGGCTAATAGCAGTCGCGCGGAATAATCTTGCGCTGTTATTGGCCGTCGATCTCGCATTAAAATTACTATTGTTGCGCCAGCGCATGGCGGTGACATACGTACGGATCGTATGAGCGTGTGAACTATGAATGATAACAAGCAAATTCTCCCAAAATTATATTGACTACAGTGTTTTGAAAATGTGTGGTTTATGCCCATAAGTAGTTGCGTAATATGTTACTATGCCTATACAATGTCTTTAAATTATTGACGTTACTTTGCTGGCTTACGCTCAAAAAAAGTAGCAACACCCCCAAGAACTTTAAATAAAATATCATTCAGTGTTTGGGACAAATAAAAATGTGTGGATTTATGTTCTGGGTGGAATTGCCTCTTTTGAACCCGACATGACACACGAAACGAACTTCGGTGCCGCTTGATTGGTCGAGACACCCCCATGTGACATACAACTGACCAATCACAATGAAACGACACAGACATTCGTGTCGTGTTTCATGCTACATTCTAGGACGGCTGTGGTTTGATTGCTTACTTTTCGCTCCTTATAGTAGACCTCCTCGCTCTCCTTGTCGCAGAGCAGCAGCACCACGGCTCCGAAGAGGAATATAGCGGCGCCCCACCCCACACCGTACGCCCATCCGAACTCCCACACCGACCTGTTGCCTGTGCGCAGTGGATATATTGTTCATATATTATTCATCACTAATCGACATCAAAAAAGGAGGTTACTCTCTTCGTAGTTTATATTCTACAGCATATAAAGGATGTGGAGATAAATCTTAATTATTTTAATTTATGATCACTGAAGCTGTATGTTTATTTGCATTAATTATAAATTAAAAAAATTCAAAAAACCTTGATGCAATATATTTTTTTAAATCGACTGCTACTTCTTCCTAGTTATATTAGCTTTAAAAGCGAATTTTATAAGTTTTAGCTTTTATTGTAGTAAGATGTTGCGTAGACACCGATATAAACTTACCCAAATTAAGCTCCGCAGCAAAGCAAACTGGATATATCACTAGTGCTATCAAAATGCACATTACTGAAAATAAGAAACATTTATGATGAATCTCAGTCACTTAGTATGCGGCTAATATCATTTCCTACAGCCGTCATCTGTTTGTAATATGTACAGTCAGTTACAAAAGAAGCTGAACAAATGCAAGAATTATAATCACCGGTTAATTTTAACTTTTTTTCTTAGTGTGAAATAAATGCCTTTATTTTAAATTTGCGAAGAAAACGTTCTTTTGGGAACGAACACATAACTGTTATACATGTGTATATAACATTTTTTTTATTTGAAAATATAAATCAAAAAAATATAACATTGTTTAATTTCTCTATACGTACTTTATCTTATATTCCTATGTACTTATATTTACTGTGGCATTAAGCTAAAGAGAATATGACTGCCTTGGTGGCGTAGTGGTATTACGGTACGACTGCAATACTGAAATATCGGGTTCGATATTCAGGTCTGGCAAAGTACTTAATAATGGGTTATTCTACTCAGCATTAGCCCGAAGTCTGGAGATTGTGTCTTATTTAAGCTCACCCCGTATCACCTCACTGGACGAAATACACACGCCGCAAAATAGTTACACTAGTTAGGCCTCAGCCTATCCCTTCGAAAATGTAAGGTATAAGTGTATGTGTGTGCTAGATGTTTATATTTTTTTGATCGAACTAACCTCAATACCAGCTGTTCAGATTCGACAAATGATTTCCCTAACAGGAAGCTACATTATCTGGAGTCAAATAGATCAAATTCCGGTAACAAACTTATAGGCATACAGAAACGCGATCAAAAGTTGGTATTACAAAAACTACAAAATGGTATTGTTATGACTTACAAATCCGACTCGATTGAAATGTTACAAGATGTTTACACAGAGCTATTATCAAGTTTACATTTTGCATCCACGATTTCCCGTCCATAGTGAGCGACCACCTGTTACAACCAGCCAGTAATAATAGCACGAAGCGCGCCTCAGCCGCCGCTCTCTAGGGGAACCAACACGACGATGAACACGAAATTTAATCACATCTAGCCGTTTAAATTTTGTTTAATGTTGACTGTAAATAGTCTATTATGTAGGGAATACGTGTCTGTTTCTCCAAAACGATAAATTATTAAAAAATATACGTATTAAGCAAAACACCGTTCAAATATTTATTTAAAGAACGTTCTTAACGTTTCAATTTGTTAAATTAGTTAAATTAAAAGTTTTTAACAGATGCTTTAACGAATATATTTTTGTCACTAACTTCTTTTTAAGTAAAAATATTTTAATTAAAACACTTATTAGTTACTAACTAATTACATTTTTAAAGTTTATGGCAGTGCAATGCCAGGACCGTGAGATTATTACCCTATGGCAGTAACATAATGTCCCTAATATAAAGTAGGCATCTATGAAGTGCCTGATCCAAAGACGCATAAAAATATAATAAATAATATGAAGTACCTTCCCACAAGCATCTGAAACCTTAAACAGAGAGAGTTTAATCCAAGCAAATTTTACTAATACATATGTTCGACGTAAAACCTTTAGGTCTACTGACAATATCCGACATACAACGAGATACGTCATATACACTATACAGTGGCGAAGGGTCCAACCGTTTCCTGTCGACTTCCCTTTATGTTGAACTTCTGTAGAATCCAATTATCATCAGAACAATTTTCAGACCGCATTTATGCATATTAGTACCTATATGTTGTGTCGGGTTCCCGTTAACAAACTTTTACCTTTCACCATTGATAGACGGTTAACTGTTTTTTTTTTTTGGTCTAAATTTATTATTATTACACGAGGTAGATATTATAATAGTAAATTGTACGTACATGCAAGCGACATGGCTAGCACGGCGAACCGGTAATATCGGAACTTGGTGCGGTGGTCGGTGGAGCGCAGCCCGAGCCCCGTGAGCAGCGCGCCGCACACGTCCGCCGCCAGCGTCGCCACGCACAGCCCCGCCGCCGCCCTGCCATCACATCACATACCACGTGATCATCACACCAGAACGTGCTTGAATATCTTCATCTATTGCTAAATACAAATCTAGTTCGTACTGATTATTTTTTATAGCAGACGAGCAAACACAGTTGCCAGCTGGGGAAGTTTTTCCCCAAATTTCAGAGTTTTTGGCGCTATGAGGAGAAATTTAGAAGCAAAACTAGAAAGACTAATAGAGGTAAGAAATTAACCGGTTTAGAAGGGAACACACTGTATAGGTAGCTTGTGTAAAGTATTGTTTTTAGATACAATCTTAGAGATTTTTATCGCGCATTCATTATTTTCATATTTACCCTATATATTTGGGAGTATCTTAACTCAGTTTAAAGATATTAAAAAGGTATCTCCTTCAGTCTGACAACACTGCAATCTAACGCCAGCTGATTAGCAGAAGGATCCTAAATGCGATGCCGACCATCAAAGAAAGCGGTAATTAAGAAAGAGTCGCCCTGCAGATGTCTCAACCACATCAGGAAACGCATCCACATACTGTCACGTGGATTGTCCACTAGACAGTGACATAGCTCCGGCCGCACCGATCTATTCACCATTTCGATTTAGGAGAACTCTTTCCTTAACAAATATTTTGGCGTGAAAGAAGAATCTACTATTTTACATAATTACTTGACTCTACCGCGCTACAGCGGGTTGGCAGACTTAAGATATCTTCGGAAAGCTAAGGAAAATTCTCAGGTATGTAGGTTACCCTTGTATATTTTCCTTTACCGTTAAAGCAAACGATTACAATAAAAAGTCAGAGGTATCTGCCTTAGATTTGAACCTGCGAACCTTCCTCTGGGTAGAGTTTCATTCCCAACCGGGCTATCACCTTCATTGGTGCACTGCATCATCTTTTCTATATTGTATGTTAACAAAATACATATGTTATAATATTTATAATGATTTATCCTTGTATTGTGGTCAGACTTGAGTCGTTTGTTAAACAAGGTAACAATAGACGCGTTATATGTTGCCAAGAATGTGGAATAAAGCGTTGAAACTTTTGTATTGAAATGTTTTTTTTTTGTTTGTATGGGTACAAATGTTTTAATCTAGCCAGTATCCGCGATATCAAGCCATCCTATCTGTCATCTGGTAATAATACACGCTGGTATAGTTGGCGTAAGCATTGTGATCGCAATATTACGCATTTCAATTCTAAACAACCTTGCCTAAACTAAGCATGGTCAAAGAACGAAAAACGATAAGTAGATATATAAATATTTGCACTACCCATATTTTTATTATTATTTCTTTCGCAATTATATCGCTTTTAAGTACTCACAAATACTATTTTGAAGTTATGTTACATTTCACATAGAAGACAATTTTAAATAAGTAATTTATAACAACTGTCTGTCTTTGTGGCGTAGTTGTATAATAGTATTAAATACAACTGCAATATTAAAATCTCGAGTCGAATCCCAACATTGAGTTTTTCATCTAAGAATCAACCCGGAGTCTGTAATTTGTGCCCAATATTGCAATAAGCTCGTCTACTATCAAACCATAACGGAATACACACGGCAAAAAGTAGGTGCATTATGCATGCACCTATTCGAGAATAAATGACATGAGTGTGTGTAACTTATAACAAATATCAACATTATGCAACAATAATTAACTCTTCGCAAACAAGATGCCTTCTTGAGAAGCCCTTTTAGCTAATGAAATACATACTTTATGTATGGCGCGGGGCGTGCAGCGTAGCAGCCGGGCTGCGCGATAATATCGAAGGGCAGCGGCGTGGGTGCTTCGGGGTCTATGCAGTGCATGAACAGGCCCTGCCGCCAGCCCGCCGCCATCAGCCAGTCCGCCGACGCCAGCCCCAGCACCATCAGGATCACCACCAGCAGCCCGCATATTAGAGCGATCACCTGAAAACAATGCAAATATATTGACACTATGTGACATCAGTCATCACCTGCTTTATATAATTCTATATGTCATTTTATAGACAGTCATCAAAAGTGAATGCAATTGTTTGTCAAAATCTTTCATTGGTTCTACAAAATAGCTGGCATTAGATTTGATGTCAAGTTCAGCGGCTAAATAATGATTATGATTTATGACAGAACTTCTATCGTTATTCATCACATGTCCGATGTAAGAACAGAGTGATATAAATATTATTAGTAATTTACTCGGGAAATTATATCTCATACAAAATATAAGTATCAGATGCCGACTTCAACATTAATTCCAAATTGATTGCTGATATTCGAAATAACGGAGAGAGTTATAATTGACTAATCCGAGAGTTAGACTAGTACACGCTGCTAACAAAGGTCCGTAAAGATCGTAGAAAGTTGCAATAATATCGGCATGTCTCTAGAGATAGTCGTAAAAGCAATACGTGCATGTAATGCTATTGTGAAATAACAGAGTAGTTGAGCATAAAAAGCCGCCATAAACAAAGACCCAACTTTATGACTAAGCGTGATAAACACAGCAAATCTAAATAGTTATGACAATGTGCCTGTGCAACGAAAGACTATAAAAATATAATTATTCCCGCAAAGTATAAAAACGTAATACGTGTGTAATTCTATCTTGTGGATTATAATAGCACACATTATTCTGAGGCACTTCCTTCCTCATGATTATATATTATGATGTTGATATTAATATAGTAATTAAGTATGTAGGTATTTTTTTTTTACTTTTAATGCTCTACCTAATTCATATTAAGCTGAAATACAATATATACATTTTTTCATTGTAATAGTACATACTTAGTTTAGTTATAATAATTTGGAATTCAAAGTTCAAACTTAAGATTGTACTTATTGTCCGATGATGATTTCTTATGTTACTATTTTTCAGATTTTATCTCGGTTTCAATATTTTACTTTTCTCCCGACGTTTCGAAGACTTTGCAGCCTTCATAATCACAGGGGGGACTGAGGTGTTGTTCATCCGCAAAGTCAAAGTTACAATATCTAACTACATTTTTGAAGAAATATGAACGCAACCCCCTTGTAATGTAATTTATTGTGACTGCAAAGGTTTCTTCTAAAAACAAAATACTGCACGCTTTAACATGTGTAATTTCCTAATAAAAACTTACTCCGTTTATATACGATAATTTATTATTTTATCAATTTTACAATTACACAACGTTTTTAAATTTTTGAATTTAAATTATTGTTCGGTGTCTAATTGGATATGAACACTCAACCGTAACGTGCATTGAACGGCCAGATTCAAGGTCGGGCAATCCTGTATTTTATTTTTTCTATTGGGACGCTATTTTAACGATATTCTAGTATCAAATTTTAAAATATTCGATTTTCAAATAATTTATCGGTACAAAAGTAGCGTAACGGGTACAAGATCGCACACTAACGTATCATGGTACAGCATTTAAAGTTGAAGTAAATATAAACGTTTTCGATGTACCTCTACCCATTGTTTACGCAGTTCCAGACAAAGAAAGTTCACATATCATGTCATATGGGAGAAGCAAGAACGCGTTTTATTTACAGCCGTCGCGTCGTGACGCGCGTCTCTGTCTAGTCGCAAACGAAGTTTTACGGGCGACATGCGAACACAATACTCTGAAAGATACATGCATCCGTTTCACTTTACAGAGAACTGAGTTAAATAAAAGTTTAAAGTGGATATAGGTCTTATATGTATTTGCGATTAAATATATAGTAGGGGTTATAAGTCATGAGACGAGAGTTAATTAATTAGTGACAAAAATAAATATATGCGAATTGATGTCATTCTTGACCCAGATGGTGTGATAATGATACGTCAGAGATCATACTATAAAAAAAATATAATGAATGTAATTAGAGGTTAGCCTACTTCACTTACGAATAATTTGTCGTAACGAAAAAACAAAACATTAATTTGTTAAAACTCTAATCTGTAACATACTTTGATAGTAATTAAGGAATCTCTATTTCCCTACAGTGGAACTTCTCAGGTAGAGGGGGTACCTATTATTATTTTTTTCTCCCTCTTAAGGTAGAATGCATGTGTTGTAATGGCACCAATAATTCTATACATGACATGAGTATGTTAAATTTAAACAGCCTCTTACTCTCAAATAATCATTGAGAATTATAGACGTAAAATCAAAACATCGTACATAATTGTAAAGTAATAAAGAACTCGTCAATAAAGAATGTGAAATAATATCATTTTTAATGAGCAAAACATATTTTTTTATAATATAAACATGATTCCTTTAACCAAAGAGCGAACATTTTGCGTATATGCCTGTTTGCACAGCCGCAGCTTAAGGCATGCGAAAACATTCTGTAATCCATCAAGCGCCCCGACACAAAAGGGACGCAAATCAAAGCACAAGGCAAAGACATGCGTCGGTATATTTAAAGGAAAGAAAAGTGAGAAAGTGTGAGGTATGCGGTGCGTCTGGAGGTGCGGCCGGGGAGTGGGGGAGCGGTCGGGACGAGGCTGGGGAGGTGTCGAGGTGCGAGGGTGCGACGGTCGCGGGGTGCGGCCATCGATCGGAGTCCCCGACAGCGCTCGGGGCCGCGACTGCCATCAGCTGTTATAGGCGGCGTCGATCCGCCGAGCCCTAGCCCGTGCTCCTTACAACCTCTCATATCACAAGACGTATCTCCCAAACATTTTAAAGTGAAACATTTATTTCTTTTTCTAATCTAACTTCTAAAATTCCTTGAATATACAAATTTACAATTTTAATATTCATAACGAGTAAGACAAAATAAAACGAAAAATTAACTACAGTCACATAAAAATACTACGCCTGGAACATTGTATTCCTAACACATTGTATAAATTAAAGATTTTTTCTATAAACACGTCAAGTTAAAATAGAAATGTATTCTTAATCACTTCTGCAGTTCAAAGGCATACAAGACACGATCACAAGTAAGACGCATAATTAAAAGGATGTAAAACAAAATTAACAAAACTGTTTAAACGTAAACGACAAACATTTCCATTAAACAATTGTTGCGTCCGGGCGGAAGCATCTGTCATCAAGTGGGATTTCATTCATTAAATTAAATTATAAAGGATCAGAGTTCACGTGCACCTTTTCCGGTAATTGAAAAGGGTTCTTTGCATAATTAGCTTTGATCTACATTGATTAATATTAAATAGTGGCATAGCTCGGATTTTGTGCCGATGTATTCGAGTATTGACTACATCGATGAGCGTTTATACGAGCCGTTAATTGATATAATATGAGTCAATTATACAAAAACAATTCTAGTCAAGCATAAATCTATCGAACACCTGTATAAGGAAGAAAGACAAGATTTATTCCTGGCAATTTTAAACAGATACAATACTACTTACAAACAAAATTAAAAAAGATAATGTCTATAGTATTAATACATAAATAAAAAATATTATTAAAAATTTTCTTTGGGACGAAAATCAATGACAATCTGATTCAAATAATATAATTATGACACGCCGTGGTTTATACATTATAAATATTAAATAAAGACCAATATGGGGAAAGACCGTCATGTTAGTAGTAAGAATGATATTAGAGCAACAGAAGCGAAAACAACAGATTTTAGAATTTTTATAAGTCTATATGTACACGCATCAGGGAAAAAAAAGCATGGAATTGAATGCAGATTTCACTGATGTAAATTGCACTACACGTATAACTTAAAATATGGGCATATTTTATCGTATGAAAATATAAAGCAGAACTATTATCCCAGAAAAACATTTCAACGTGCGTGGAGCCGCGAGCAAAAGCTAGTCTATATTTTGTTGTTGCATAGCAGATTTATTAAGTCGCCTATGTAACGTCGTACAATGCCAATAATATTACCAAAATTTTTACATAATTTCACATTTAACCGAAAAGTCGTCGCATAAGTTACATGCAAAAATTAGAATAAATAAAATTTCTTCAGTACAATTTACTTTCGGTTCTTTCATAATATTCGAAGCTCTACAGCACGTGGCCTATTTCCGTGGTGTGCATGGTCACAGGATCAATGTAAAATACGATTTGTATACGATGAATAGAAGTAATGAATCGTGAACCATTCAAACCATTCTCTAATCGAATTTCCGTTTCAATATATGCAGTGCCAGTACAAATAAATTTTAAAGGCGAAACTTTAATCAAAGTTCCACCAAATTATAACGGTGTATTGTTTATTATTGAGAACAAAGCAAGTACTCAATTAATTTGTGTACGTTATAATACGACCTAAGAACTTGCATTTAAAGAAATCAAAGAAGAACAACCCGCTTCCCCACTGTTACAAAATTAAAACCACGTTTGTCTCAAAATATAAATACGACCACGTAAACAAACTGAGCAATGGTTGATCGTGATAACGTTTTGGATCCCTTTGCTCAGCTAGGTTTTCGCGCTTTTAACAAGAAATACGCACGATTTTGTCACATATTAGGTATAAAGCTCATAATATGGCTAACTCAAAAATTTGGTTGAATCCGTTTAATAATTAACAAAGCGCAATATAAACACGCGTCTTTTACGCGTCAGAAAAGCGCTATAAAGGCAAAACTTCTAAGGCTGTTGAGAAAAATAGTCTGCTTACTTAATAACTATTTTCATAACTTTAGCTAACAGCGAGTTCCAAAAAACGCGAAGGTTCTCTATTCGTATTTATGTATTTTTTTTGCATTTACAGCGATTAGTCTGAGTTTAAAACAATATAAAATTTTAATGACACCGCATTTCCACAACGATTCGAATTTCAAATTTCAAAAATTAATAAAAGAAATATTTTTTGATCCGTTGGATGTGCATTGGTGCAATTATTGATACTGTGATGTTCCCAAGGTTTTTTTATTCAACTCAACAAAACAACAATATAATTATTAATTTCAGATCCACAGTGCTTCATTAGATACAAAGTTTCAAAGAATATTTAAATATTTTTAAAGTGCAAGCACGATCTTCGTTATAGTATTAAATAGGCACAGGTAAGGAGAAATGACAGCTCTTATCGCTGCCAAACGATTTCAGCAAGTTGTGTTATATTTTTTTAATACAAAATATGACTTATGTTGAATGATCATTATTGTATGAAGGAGAGGTGCGTGGCACGAATGCTGAAGGAAGCACGTAAATAGTTTATGTCACGTTTATCAAAATTTATTTACGACGGTACAGTAGATATGCCGCCTGAATATTATTTTACGGAGTCGCATAACAAATTGATATAAAGAATTTGGACAAGTATGAAGCTTATTTGTAAATGGGATACATTTTTTCAAAAGAAAAAGCGTAATCTTCTTTATACATGATAAATGTGAAGAATAAAAATGAGTCGAATACCCTATTACTGGGCATTATGAGCCTGGGGCATGTTTTACAAATTACAACTTTTGAGTAAATGCTACTTCATCACATGCACGTCCAACCAAAGACCAGTCACACTCTAATCCATGCTCCTAAATAAATGATAAGTAATGAAATTAATACTATCTATAATAATAAATTTACTTGAAACATTTAAAACAACACCTTAACATCTAATATCTTAGGTTGACGTGCGCAAAGGAATGTCACATTACACCTAGTATTTGATAAGTCAATCTTCGCATGGTGTTGCTGTTCTTAATGGGCAGCCATCTGTCATTTGTTCTCTACATTTTGTTGCCTTTAAATGAGAAGGCACGGTAAGCCTTATATATATATATATATATATATATATATAGTTAGCAAATTCTTCTAGAAGACCGGGAGGCTTAGTTTAGCTGCAACTATAACGTAGGATTATATCCTCTTTGGTTTAAAATGGCCAGCTTGCGCTGACCATTGTGTCGTCGATATATTTGTTTTAGCTGTCATTAATTAATTGTTGGATCGGACGGACGTTCACAATCTTTTCGCTAACTATTTTTGTGTTCTTGATTATTTGTTAATTTGATTCAAATTATTATCTTTTGTAAATTAGTACAGATTTGTTATAAGTAATAATTACTATTTTAGTTTTTGTTAATTTTTCTAATAAATAAATGTAAAAACCCTAAATTCAGAAGTGGGATTGTGCCACATTCTGACGCCATTTTCTAAGACGTGTATAAAATTAAAATTCTTTGCTTTTAATCCCTACGTTTTTGTATGTTCGCCATGCTGAAGATTAAAATTAAAAGTGGAGCTAGGAGTTGTGAACGTTCTTCCGTTTCGAGAATTGAGCAACAGCTTGAATCTGTAATTTCTAGATTAAATGCGTTTGAACAAAATGATTCCAGGATTCACAATGCAGATAAAACTAGTGTGTGTGCTGAGGTAACTTCGCACTGCAGCTACCCGCGTGACAAACCGCACGCTCGCTTACACCACCGATGCCGTGCGGGCCTGGAGGACCTGAGGCTGGAGGTTCACTACCAGCACCGCCTAGCAATGTATCCCGCGCATGTAGCGTGGATGCGTGCATGCCGCTTTCCACCACCGAAGGTGTTATGAATGAGGTGACAAATAAGCTAGTAACAGTCATCAAGGCGCTTAACCCGGTAAGATCCAACCAAATATTAATTTCGAACTTTGACCCATCCTTACATGATTTTAATGTGTGGTGTAATGAAGTAGAACATCTGCAAAATATTAACCGATGGGACGACCGTGAATTTGTAGCACGTATAAACCATTGTCTAAAGGGTGATGCTCGTGTCTGGCTTAATGAGTGGACAACTAATGATCGCTCTTGGTCGAATTTCAAGCGAGGGTTGCAATCATTATGCCCGCGTCGAGTAGATATTGCAAATATTCTTTTCGATGTTCTATAAACCGATTCAGATCAGTATTCTACATATGCTGAATATGCTAGACGTTCGTTACTGTGTTTAAGAATTGTTCGGGGATTAAGTGAGGAATTAATGTTTGCGATTATAGTGCGTGGCATAACCGAGCCTCAAATCCGGCCAGCTGCTAAGAATGCGAATTTGTTACCTAGTGATATAGCTTTTTATCAGTTTATATGAAACCTTATTCGAAGGTACAGATCAAATCACGTCCTAATAATAATCCTAACAATAAAAACTATTCGCACAAAATAGATTATTCAGGTGCTAAGTCAAAATGTTTTACTCGTACATAAACAGACCACTTGCTCTAAATGTTTTAAACAAAATAACGAATCTGGTAAAAATCTGTCGTTAACTTCGAAACGGTTTTATACAAATAGCTCAGTGTCAAGGCCTGAACCGTGTGGCTTTTGCAAAAAGATAGGTCATAAGGTCGAAGATTGTTTCGCAAAACAGCGTATTGAATCATGCGGCAAATCTAATGTAATTTTTTGTCGCGAAGCTGTAAATGAATACAAGTTTAATGATATTGCAACTGCAATGATTCAAGGGGTTCCTGTAGATATTTTTATAGTCAGTGGTACTCAAATCTCTTTAATTGTGGAATCGGTAAGCAAACATTTTCAGTGTACCAAAACCACTTATTTTTGTACATTGCGTGGTATTGGCAGTGAACATATTGAGTCTAGCTTTTCTACCACATTTACTGTTGAATTTCTTCAGATTACACTTGAAGTAGATTTCCATGTAGTGCCCGATCAATATAGGAATACTCAAATTCCTGTAATACTGGGTACCGATGTACTTAATAGAGAGGATGTGGTCTATACTTGAATGCGAGGTGATCAAAGTTTAACGCGATCCAAGACAGTTTTTGATGTACAATTGAGTGTGTATCAATTCAACATTAATACTGCTGTTATTGGTATTGAGAGAGAGCATTTGCTTTCTGTAATTAATGAATTTTCTAATTTTCTCATTACTGGTACGACCATTACTACCGTTATCACTGGATCAATGCATATTCGATTGCACAATAAAACACCCACAGTTTTTATAGACCATACAAAATGTCCTATCATGAGAAAGTACGAGTCCGAGAGATAGTTAAAGATTTGCTCGACAAAGGATAATTAGAGAACTGGAATCTGAGTTCTCTAGTCCCATTCTTCTTGTGAAGTTGATAGACGGTAGTGACAGAACGTGTGTGGACTTCCGTGAATTAAATGCAAATACTGTTAGAGATCGCTATGCGCTACCACTTATTAAAGACCGTATAGATCGTTTGGATAAGGCCGTCTATTTTACGAGCCTTATTGACATGGCTACAGGCTTTCATCAAATTAAAATGAATAGCGAATCAATTCAATATACGGGCTTCGTAACGCCTGAACGGCATTGCGAGTATCTTAAAGTGCCGTATGGACTTGCCAACGCCCCTGTCGTATACCAACGTATTATAAGTAATACTCTACGACCTAATGATTTCTTATGTTTACGCAGAATGAGCTCACAGTGTCTTGCAAGTCTAGCAGCCGGTCTTTTGGGTTCCGATTTAATTAAATGTAGAACTGGATCCCAGGCTTGTGCAAGCTTCTAACCATCTTCCCTATGGAATTCTACGACCTTTTATTGAATCTGGCAAGGTGCTTGTACATATCAATGATGTATTAGTACCAAGCATGACGGTCGAGGAAGGTTTGCAAACTCTCAAAGAGGTATTAAGGACTTTGATTACTGCAGGTTTTTCCAATAAATCTTAAGAAGTGTACTTTTATTACGAAGGAGATGGAATATTTGAGTTGTACAATAAGTTTCGGTCAGGTAAAGCCGAGCGCGTATAAAATCGAAGCTCTAGTTAAATCTTGTATACCTAACAATGTTAAGAAGGTGAGACAATTTTTAGGTCTTGCTGGAGATAAGTACATACCTGGATATTCATTGCGAACGGGAGGTATCGCTAATCTATTCCGCAAAGGTGTGCAGTTGTAATGGAGGTGGAAACTGCCCATTTAACAAACACTTATATGTTTTAGGTATCATCGACAGCCCCCTTTGCAGGGAATGTCTGTCGGATGACGAAACAGCCTCCCATGTTATCCTGGAATGCGGAGGAGTAGCTGCACAGCGGGCTGAAATCCTCGCTACACCGGGGTCACTCCGAGAAGCCTGTGGAGGAACCATGAAGATCCTGCGCTTCTGGAAGGAGTGGGGCTGGCTAGACCCAGAGCCGGCATTCTGCGCACAACGGCCCGATCTACTATGCGCTAAGTGTATTTCGAGTATCCCGAGGGCTCTACTCATAGTGTAATGCATCCTGAGGGCTCTGCATTTGTGGTACGCTCCGCACCCAAGGGGCGGCGGATGTAGTACTGATAACGCACCCTGAGGGCTCTGCGTTCGTTGGGTGTACATCCCGAGGGCTCTGTACATCCATATTTACTAGTAACCTGAGGGCTCTGCTAGTGTAGTTCTGAGATATCCTGAGGGCTCTGTCTCTTACTTTGCGTTTCTTGAATTGTATATCCCGAGGGCTCTGTACATTCATATTTACTAGTAACCTGAGGGCTCTGCTAGTTTAGTTTTGAGATATCCTGAGGGCTCTGTTTCTTACTTTGCGTTTCTTGAATTGTATATCCCGAGGGCTCTGTACATTCATACTATCTAGTAACCTGAGGGCTCTGCTAGTTTAGTTCTGAGATATCCTGAGGGCTCTGTCTCTTACTTTTTAACCATTTATTGACTGACTTTTCTAATATATACAAATGTGTTTTAAAGGTGATGAGGATGAGATCGAAGATCACAGAACGAGTGGAAGCAACGCTGATAGTTCGTTGCAAGAAGTTGGGTTCATGTTGACAAGTTGCAGCGGTCATCCAGCCCAAGCCACAATACGGGCGAGGACGCACCTTCTTCAGGAGAGGCCGAGTTAGCAAATTCTTCTAGAAGACCGGGAGGCTTAGTTTAGCTGCAACTATAACGTAGGATTATATCCTCTTTGGTTTAAAATGGCCAGCTTGCGCTGACCATTGTGTCGTCGATATATTTGTTTTAGCTGTCATTAATTAATTGTTGGATCGGACGGACGTTCACAATCTTTTCGCTAACTATTTTTGTGTTCTTGATTATTTGTTAATTTGATTCAAATTATTATCTTTTGTAAATTAGTACAGATTTGTTATAAGTAATAATTACTATTTTAGTTTTTGTTAATTTTTCTAATAAATAAATGTAAAAACCCTAAATATATATATATATATATATATATATATAAAAACTACCGAAGCGATCTTGAAAAAAAATTTATGGGACCAATCTGGAGAGAAATTCTTTCGAATAAAAAAAGAATTTTCCAAATCGGTTCATAAATGAGCGAGTTCTCAGGTAACAAACAAAAAAAAATTCACGTCGAATTGATAACCTCCTCCTTTTTTTTGAAGTCGGTTAAAATGAATCCCTATTTCCCTTGTGTTTGTTATTGTCAGGAGAAGGTTCTTATGAAAGAAAAAAATGCGCGGAAAATTAGAAAATTTAAGAAAACTTAACGTAAATATTAATTTTATATAACTTTCAATTGTTGAAATAACTGTCAGCGATTGACAGAATGCGCACTGCAAATTCATAGTTAAGACGGGATAACGTCTGTTGGGTCAGCTAGTTTGATATAAAACAGTAATAATTATTATAAACATAAATGCACCGTGAACCCGAAGGCACAAATTAGGTATGTAGATAAATACATGTAAATCTGATTCCATCCCAAAGATTCTCCTTTAACTTCTAAAACTACATGACGTGGGTGTATTTTACAGTGAATATCCTAATCATAATTTATCTGAACGATAAAGAAAACCCGCATAATATCTTAGATTTCACGACAAAATATGCAGTATTATGTACAAGAGTACTAGCTACCAACCCACACCAACGTTGTGGTGAACGAGATAGAAACCTAAACTCCTGAACAGAAGAGATTTAAAAACCTCGTGCAGTTGAGCGGAACAATTCAACTTAGGAATCATAAGTCATATTTTTATTATTTATTTGAAATAGTAAAAAGCCTCGACAGGTACCAATGAGCCGTATATATAATACCTAAATATAATTAATCCTAAGTAGTAACTTATACGCGGATATAGTAAAAACATGTTCATAATGTTATACGAACATGTTCAAACTGCACCTGAGCAATTTGGTTGGCAGGCATGTCGTCTTGTTCGGAGGCAAACTGTGGCGGAGGCGGCAGCACTGGCGGCGGCAGGGCGCGCGGGTGTGAGCGGAGCCCGCCCGGGCCTGCGCCCGCGCGCCCCTGCATGCGCTCGCTACCTGCCCGCCACCACACCACGCGACGCGCCCGGCACCGCGCAACTTTTAACACATCACACACCACACCACTCTACACAATGCACCACGAGACCACCTTGTGCACCAAATAATTTCTTCGACCAATCACAACATCAGTCTTTTCGATTTTCTTCAGGGGTCACTTTTTACGTATTTAGAGGCCTATTGTAAAACTGGAAATATAAACTTTAAACTAAGAATTTCCTCGCATCGGTGGTATACTCTTAGTGGCATTCCTATTTCAAATTAGCGGCACAATAGCATGATTAGACGCGTTGGCAGTCTCGCGACTATGTGGCTAATTTAAAAACGCCCGAAATTTTAAAACAGTAGTAGTTGTACTGATGGTATGTTTGCACACATTTTTTACTAATAACTTATAATATCAATGTATTGCGTGATAAATAACTAGGTTTAGCTCATCTAACCAGAAATTTCTTCATAAATCTCAACTTAAATTTCTTATACAAATTACATAGTGTCAATATTTATAATGCAATATTTTAGTAAATTTTAGGATTAATATTAATCTATCAAATATTTGGCAGAGGTTTAGGGAAAATATTTAGGTAATAAATGTACTGTAATTCGTCAACGTTCATTCGGTTGTTGACAATCACAAATGACTATGGGAAAAATTAAGCTATATTCCTTGAAGATGATTGATTATGTCAACAATGAGTAATTCCTTGAAAGTTGATAAATATTGACATCATTGAAATAAGTTGTAAGTATATTATGTAGGTTCTTAACAATTGCACGAATCTAGTTGGAAATATAGCGGTTTGCCGAGACGAATATGAGGGTCCACTGGTTCAAAACCCAACACACACCTCCACTTTTTCGAAGTTTCATGTCTATTGTTTAGCAATTATGGTTCGCTTTAACAGTGAAAGAAAACATTGTGAGGGGAAACCTACATATCAGAGAATTCTCTAAAAGAATTTCTAAGGTATATGAAGTCTGCAAACGCGCACAAGACAAGCTTGGTAGACTAAGGCCTTAATCTTCTCAGTAGTAGAGTAGCCCTGTGCCGAGCAATGGGACAGTATATTATAATAAAGGGTTGGTATTATGGTACTTATAAAAACCAAAGAAACAGAATACAAATCACCTCTACTCAATTTCCCGGGCAGTTTAAGGCGTTTGAAGCCGATTCAAGAAACAAAATGATCCATGAACTTCTAGAAATATAGGTCAGATGCCGGAGCCCACATACATATGCATTTAAGGTAAATATGACGCACAACTGGGTCGCTAGCCAACGTCAGAAATATAAACTGCAATATTTATGTTCATTTCCATGCTGCAAAATATATTTCTTCATTAAAAAGGATTTTTCATTAAACGTTCCGTTACTCTTCAGCTAATTACATTGATGTAAGTACCTACTCGTTCATACTACCACTTGCAATGTATGCGCGTATGGATATAATTGCATGCTCAATACAAGTTATGTACATATTTATTAAGCCATTTATGAGGCTGTATGTTAAAACGTGAGGAATTGCAGTCAGTAATAGCTGATATTACTTTAATACAAATAGCGCCAGATAATTTAAAATCAAAAATCTAATGGCTTAGTGTAAACATTTTATTGCATAATAATTAAATGAAATCATATGGTGACAACTTTGAATCAGATAAGTATTCATATTGGTTTCAATTGGTAATAAATTTATGTATCTTAAATAATTTTTAAGCTATTTTTTGGTTTCGAGTGTCATCGGATGCCACGCCGTTAATTTAGTATCATTGATGTTATTAGGCTCGCTCCATATATTAATAATAAAATTGATTAAAAGTAATAAATAACACTAATTAATGCCGTCAACAGATGATTATTAATTTAAAGGACAATGAGAGAAAGTAGTAGCAAGTTTTGTCAGACACTTGAAAGTCGCGTCGCGTCGGGCGGTTAAACGCTCGTCCGACGAAAACTTAAAACACTGAAATGAATTATTTTGCTTAAATAATAATACTTTAATTGAGCTGAATATTTCAATTATTTTAAAAACTCTAATATAATAGGTACTAAATAAAAATTAATTGATTATCAGGGTCTACTCTATTATCGTCAGCGAATCAAAGAATTAAAATAAATAATATTTTCATTTAAGAATCTGCATTTATATTATGATTGCGTTTTACAATACCGTTAATTCTATACTTATATTGTAGAATGCGGTAGATAAAGGAACATATATCGCATCGAATATACAAAGAACTTGAGTAATCGTATTCTTACACATCGTGTGAGGGAATTATGACTCATCCACCCCATTATAAACATACCAATGAAATCTGGACGCAAAATATTATAACAGCTGCAATGTTTCAGATCGAACAAGAAAGGTTTATAGTAAAGCTTTTAACACAAGATAATCACGTACTCTTGGCGGAAGCCGTACATAACAAAAGAAAAATAATGTACACGAAATTAGCTACATTATTTCAATCCCTAGAGCCCAGAATTGACATAATCAAACATTTAAATTACTATTAACAAAATATTGAAATATCGACGTGTTCCCAATTCGTTATACACATGGCTTTAATATAATTCTATTGTATTTTTGCCCACATTTTCTAGCATATTTGATCTGCGTGTCTAAATGCACGAAAACACCACGTTGTTATCTGTACTCAATATTTCCCATCATATTTCATCATACGTATTAAGCACGTGTTATGAACATATGACGTTATTTAACATAATGATTCACTTTAAAAGTGTTAAATATGTACGTAATATGTATATTAAAATTATTATTCTGAGCAAGCAGACGAATTTGCCAATTGATTTTAGGTTCACAGACATCTAGACTGACGATGTCTGAAATATATTAAAACTTTTTATTTGCCAAATTGCTCTCATGAAAATTTTACATCCCAATGATTTTCATAGTCTATTTTTATTACCCACACTTTTCTATTAGTAGTAGTATTCGCGGTCACAGTTATTACCCGTAGCACCATAATCTTTTTTTTATGCTTTACGAATCATCACTCTTTTTAGTACACTGGTACATTTAACCTAATTAGTTAAATAGTGAAACAAAAGACCATTGAATTAGATTCATCTTAAGCAATTAGAACACCAATAGTTGTTTATCTTAACGTGCTCAATGCTTATATAGTTAATCTTTATATGAAAATATTGTTTTTACATGTAATATTTTAGGTATACAGACGTCTTTATAATAATACTGCTAGTAAATCAATTTTTTTTTTGCCCTAGTTTTCGGTTTCATTGTGAGATTTGCGCAGTGGGCTGCGCCGGTTGTCCTCCGTTTGAAACGTAATAAATATCACCTTATAGAAAAAACTTGTTTGATTACAGCTAGTCACTTTATGTTATCGAATGGTATTAATTTTCGTCAATTAGGTAAATTGTTGGGTACATAGGAGTATTGTGCACGGGACAGTGGCAGGGCGGGCTGCGACGAGTGTGACCGCGGAGAGCGGGTGGCGCGGCGGCTGGCACGGGACTGCCGCCCGCCCAGCGCGCGGGACACACGCCCGCGCGACCGCCCTCCCGCCACACAACAAAATACACATTATACACACACACATTTATTAGCCAAAAGAGCGACTTAAACTGTCAATTTTCTACAACATAAACATGAAACATCGACTACACTTAGCCTACTTATTCTTACAAAACTATTTAAATATGAAGAAGTTTCATATATAAGTTAACGAAATAGCGATCAGACTGGACATGTGCAGTTCGATAAATCTTCACGATTGTCACACCTGAGTGATTTGAAGACGCGGCAAGTGTGCTTGGCGCCGTGGCGGCATACGCGGTCGTCGACGGAACCAACCGCCCACTGCCCGCAAACGTCTGTGGAATTCCTCCCGAGTGGGCATTTTACAGCACGACCGCTCCTCTTGTCCAAAAGTCGTCTGCATTCTATCCCCTGGTTTCGATATGTCGTAAACAATCTTTGGACTTTCAACGGCTTCAGTTCCAGGCGCAATCTTGTATTTCGCTCCGGTGATTGCTTTTTGGATTCGGTTAAAGGCTTTTCTGGCCGGATTTTCTTCTTCCTTGACGTCGAAAGAAGTTTCTTTCGGCACGGCGGTGAGTCGGGCTACGGGTTGATTTGGAGACCCTTCATTACGTTTTACTAGAGTTCTTATCCGGGAGAGAATAGTTGGTGGCGGATCAGTATTGGTACCGACGGTGCAAACTCTCGGCCTTGTATATTCGTGTTCAGGGACAACTGGGCATGTCGGTGGAGGCAGGGGTGCGGTACGTCTCGGCGGAGGTTCATCTTGCAGATAGGCAACATGGAGAGTGCTGATGCTGAGCGGCTGCTGCGGCGGAGGCCAGAGCTCCCTGGTCGGTGGGACTGGCGATGGTCGCTCGCCTAGCATCCGCCGCGCGAATTCCCCAGGTTGCCACAAATAGCTGGCGGTCAGGTTTCCGTGTGTTTGCATCACGGCACCAATCTTCACTAATGGCTCGTGAACACTGACTACTAATCTAATACTAGGCTTTGCGCACTTGACAGTATTCACGCAGATACGCGAGGTGGACTCTTATATTGGATTAAAAGATGATGGATATTTATATAAAGGTTGCGATCACATAATCAGTTTTTACATTAAAAACAATGTTTTTTTTTCTAATGACACGACACAGTTGGTTAATTTTTTTTTTTTATTAATATAATCTTAGTAATATTATAAATGTGAATGCTTGGGAAATTGTTAAGATGTTTGTCAGAAGTACATAAACGCAGTAACCGATAAACGATTTGGATTTATTGTTAAGATAAAACATAATTGTGTTAAATAATTTATACTAAATACTAACTAGTAATAATAACATGTTGATGTTTAAGTAAACATATTTACCAAGTGCAATGGTCATCATTTATTTATAACCAGAAAGCGAGATATCGTATTTACTCGTGTGACGAATTATAAACATTTCAAAATCACCAATAAGATGTGGCGTCTGGGACACCATCTTTCTCTTCAAAATAATATGCAAGGCAGCTATCATATTATAGAGTACAAAAACTGGTAGGTTCTAGGTACCCCTAGCAAGCACATTTACGCTATAGTATACAAGTATAAGTAATTTTTAGTGTAAGTAATTAAATTCATGTATAGAAATATGAACTGCGCTGTATGAGCGTTTTCGGAACTAAAATTCGGATGAACATTTCAGCATGGTAACTTCGAATAGAATATACCCATTGGAGCCTTACGAGGGGGTGAACTTGGCGATCGCCCGGGGCCTCGCCCTATACGAGGGCCTCGAGTTTATACTATCGGGCCTCGCGCGGTAACTCAGCTGAGGACCTTTCTTTACGCTCCCGCGCGGGGACACGCGCTAGCTAAGACCGCCACTGCGTGTAGTCATAGAATAAATACAAAATGTACGGGGTTAACAACACGTTTTTTTTACTTATAGTCTCAGGAGTGTAGAGAAATATTTAGCGCGATTCTTATGCTAAGAGTATAGAACGCACTAGGTCGTGCACTACAAGGGAAACTATGAGCAGTTGTCTGTGAATTGCTTTCAGAGTACTACGTCCGAGAGATTAATCGTGCGTATTGAGTATTCAAACAACGCGAATGCTTAAGTTAGTAAAGCGCCGGCATTTTTTTTCACATTAATTTTGAGTTATTGCGTCTATAAAACTCATCACAATTACAATTTACCTAGGCGAAGTCATTTTGCAAGAGTGGCCGAGTAGCATTGAAAAGGGACTGATGGATTTGGTAGTTATATTTTCAATGGATACCACTAAGTTGTAGTACTCTCTAATATGATGGCGGGATTAAGATACGAGAGAAATGATAGCTTTTATTTAAATATAGTCTAAATGTGACGGGCCACAAGTGAAATTAAAAACAATGTTAGTGATATAGACAATTTAATGTGGGCATCACCATTAAAGCTAATAATGCACTTAGCTATAATTTGGATACATATTATTAAAAAAAATATCTTGACGTTAGGGACGAAGTTGGGTTAATTAACCAAGCTGGCCATGGCCCCTTTCAATTACCTAATATCATCATTTCCAAACACAGTTTAACACCTAAAATCAGTTCTGCTTACAAGTCGCAAGAGTGCCAAATTATATTTATCACATTGTTCTCATTTTAAATTGCAGTATTACCATATTGGCAAAACAATAAATGGAAATGACTTACCTTCAGTGGTCTAGTGATGGTGACTGTCTCGATCATCGTGGTTGACGCCATTGTATAACTGTGAAACCAAATTGTACAAGTGTTTAATTAAATTATGCACTGTTTTAAACAATGCAACCCCATCAAATTAAGGTCAGAAGATTGTAAAACTATTTTATAATTGATCTATAAAATGTTTGGTCACTTCATGGTAATCCATTGTCTATAAACACCCTCAATGCTAAAGATATAATTAGTGGGGTGATATGAACCCAAAAGACTTTAATATGAAACCACTGCCTTTTCGGCCCCCCTGATTAGTGGTGCTTGAAATACAAATTCATAGAAGGCAGATGATTCAATCATATATTTTTTTACAGTGAATATACAATTTATAAGAATAAAATAAAGAAATACTTGAGCTACTTTTACATATATCCTTACATATTATACAAGCTGAGGCATTTATGGACCTTTCAAAATAACAAGGTAAACAACAAGAGTTCAGTTCAACCTATTAAATATGTAACTTATAGTGTTATAAATATAGTATGAAAAGGTAATTTTGTCAATTTTCCAAGCCTTGTATGGCCCAACCACCCACTATGAAGAATAGTACAAAATGCTGACAAAGAACTAAATGACAGTCATATACTGTAAGATACTTTAAATATCAAAATTTCACAGGGATAGACTTCAGATTGTACTAAAAATAACATATTTGTATTTTAATTGTTGCTACTAAAAATCAATATAATGCCAAATAAGATAAAAAAAAACTTGGCTTACTCTATTTCTCAATTCTGAGAAATCTTATGCATTTAATTTTTGTTACCCTATGCTGAATGTGTTAAGCTACATAATTTTCTATAAATTTTTGCATCTGTATAAATCACTAAACCAAATTCAAATAAATATTACATCATATTGTACAATATACAACATATTCAAGATAGAGAAAAGTAAAATGTAAATGAGGAATACTTTCTATTCAAATAAATCTTTTGTTCAAACTATCAATTACAAAATACTATAAATATAAACCAAATACAATAGAGATAATTGAAAAGATGAAAGACATTTGTTTGTTTTTATTTTTTTGCTTCTACTATAGAGGTACCTATCAACTTCAACAAATAAATTCAAATAGTTTATTACAAAACAGACTAATATAGAAAGTTAAAATTATACAAAAATAAATAGAATTACAGGCAATTATTATATACATTGCAATTACCATGGATACCCAAACTAGGCAAGGCCTGTATCTTGGGAAAATTATTCAGGTACTTCTAACTATGGCATCCAATAAGCCAATTATGATACTGGCTATGTTTCAATATGGACTATTTATGTAAACTTTTCCAGTATGGTGCATGATCAATTACAACTTCAACTTCATAATAGTAACTTATATTAAATATAATGGTATTGTTTATTGTTATTGTGCTCTTTGTAGATCTATACTTGATGCATATATATCTGATAGTTGCTCTAATATAATTGCAGGGATGAAAACTGCGTTCTCCTGTGACATACACATGTATGCAATTTATAACTAAACAAACAGGCAACCCAGGCTCCAAAGCCTACAGTGATATGAATTTTACCAGTAGGATTTATGTAATTATATATTCCCTTTTCCATATCAATAACATCGGGTAATAACATCGGATACAATAAAAGGACAACTCCTTATAAGCATATGATTGCACCTAGAGACAAGTTAATTCTTTACTCTCCATTCGAGTCTAATTTCGTCCATTATTAAAATTATTTCTATCCATGCAAACTGCAGTTGGCGGGGCATATTACACTATAAGAGTATTAGCAAATTATAAGCAAAAACATCCTCTGGTGTACATAAAAGTACTTGATGACCTTTTAAATCGAGCATTAGTCACTAAGGGAAACAAACCTACCTACTGCTATAAGCTTATTGTAGGAATAAAAAGAAGTACTTACCAGATACAAACAAAAAGCTTCAAATTATAGTATTGTAAATGTTATTCTTGAATAATGTAATGTAAATGTTCTAAATCGATGAAAGATGTAGTAAATTGCCCGGAGATCACTGTACTACTTTCACTAATATGAATGACATAGAATGTTTTTAAGTCGTAAACCCATGACCATTTGTTATTTCATAATCCACTTTTAATTAATCTCAAAAATAAAATAAATAGATTTTGTGTTTTTAGTTTAGGTTGGACGCTATCCGTGTTGCCAGAAAAATCTATCAATACTCCTACTCAATTCAATAGTCAAATCAAATGTCACATTTAATCAGAGTTGCCAACTTAGTAGTATAATGGTAGAAACTGTATCAATAATCAACCACTACCAAACAGTATAATGTATATGGATGGCAAAGTATAATTCTAAACTTTGCCCTGAGTAAGTTGGAGTATATACACGGCCGTCACATATAATAGATATCGAGTTGCCTTGCGAACGTATTTAAACATCGCTGGTATTAAACATGACCTAATTTTCTATTGGTTTTTGAGGATACGGCATGGAGAATGCAAAGACGCTTAAATTATTTCACACACAGGACTGAGTAATTAGTAACGTCACACTTTAGATACTAAAAAAGCGAAGGCTGCTTCGCAGAAACTCAAGTAAGATAGATTTCCTGCCAAAGGCAGCAACTGTTTTATAAAAACAATAATGATACGTACCTAAAAAGGCCTATGAGGCATAATGTGAGGGTTCTGTCACAGAAAAACATGTTTTTCGCAATTCTGCCGAGCATAAATGAACAATCCTTAATACGTACACAATTATAAATACATATATAAAAATATAAATTATCATATATATTGGCGCGTTTTTTGTTAGTTAGTTAGTTAATTCATATTTATAATAAAATAATACAGCACAACCCTAAATCTGTACGTATATTAAAAAAAAAGAAATAAAAGAAAAAGGAGCGACTAAAAAAGAGTAATAAAACACTAATCAGTCATTAATCGAATTTTAATTTTCGATCTGTTTTTCTATAAGTTAGTAAACAGATTTTCATGTAGTTTTTACAGGTGGAGAGTATATTAAAATAATATATTAGATAAAAAGTATTATCATTTTAGTTAATGATACAATGTTTATTTTTTCGTAGCTAAGGTGAGCTTCAGAAAAAAATACGTCGAGCTCCCTCGTTCGTGCCTCATCTATACTAGCGTACTCATTATGATCCGTCAATCGCGAATGTTCAGCAGAACATCCGGCTAAACTGCTATCCGTTTCACCTGTAATAATTATATCTAATATTAGGTATAAGGTTGTTTTTAGCATTTAAGCAACCATAAGGCAAAAGGAGGCAAACTGGGCAAACGACTTAGAAAACTCACGAGTAAAACCTCACAAAAAAAAAAAAATGTCTGCAAAATGTTGTGTAATATCAACCACGCAAGACGCGCTTTTTGTTTTAATATCACGGGCTATAGGGATCAACAGTCTAATGCATATTGCATACGAGTACTTATTAAGATCCATGTTGCGTAAAATCATTGTATTCGCCATGAAAGGTGCTCTGTTTATTATTTTTGTTATAATGTACAAAGTATTGCTCGCAACTTCGTCCGCGTCAAAACCTCTAAATAGCCAGCGACATCATTTAATAAACAAAATTAACGCGTGCGGCGCTAAGTAGAAAACGAATGCTCAAGGCCATTTGCTCGGGGAGGTACTATAAATCTATAGCTATAGTCTGTCTGTTTGTTGTAATTTATGGTTGTGGTAGTTTTTGTAACTAAAAGCTAGCCGTACTGTATTTTATCAGGGTTGCCGTTACATCATTATAATTTCAAAATCTTAGGGTAATCTTATACTTCCGGTAATTTCTGTTTCAGACCCGTATAAAGTTTTTAAATTCCGGAAAATTATCAATTACGAAATAAAATACTTAGTTACATTTTTAAAATTCCTATAAAAGTGAAATATACGCTCACTTATTAGCGATTTCATTGTAAAATTGTCAAAAAATTCCTAAAATTGCTAAAAAATGCAATAACAGTAATAAATTTTAAGACAAGTTCGCTAAAATAGTAATACTAGAGGCGAGTGGACGGATCGAGATGCAGTAACTCGCTTCGTCAATTCGCTCCGCTACAAATCTTTTGTAATGGACGTACTTCTATATAAAATGTATAGGAGATCGATTTTTGCAATACTACAGAGCCGTAAGACAAGTCTATAATTTGTGAAATTTAAGCCCGAGTTTATACATCGGCTTTACAGATTTTGAATTCATAAACAGAATTCAGAATCTGAAAATAGGATGCTTGCGAAAAAATTTCTGAAAGAAACCTAGGCTACATTGCAAAAGCAAAATTAACGAAAAAGAGCTAAATCATTTAACATTACGATTATGTAATTAACAAAATAAGCTTCCCTAACAATACGTCGATAAGGACTTAGTGAATTCCGTAACGTAGGAAATACATAATATTAATAAATATATGTAATTTTATTTTTTGATCCCATAGAATTTCATCTAATTTATAGCACATAAATTAAGTGAATTAGAATTGACTACGGATCTAAATTTAGGATGCTCACCAACAGCATTCTTCCAGATCAAACTAAAAAGTAATTGTTTGACTTATTTTCATTAGCTTAAAAAAATCTGTATGTATGGGAGGTAAATGGTAATGCCGTGTTGTATGGAAGTGGGAATGATTTGGGTTCAGATCTGAATTCAGATACGGAATAATCGCATGTATAAGCCAGGCCATATAAGAGTATGTTTTATATTTTATGGGCTTGCAACATTGTCAACAGCGATTGTCTCTTGGCGCCTGTTTTGCTGTTGTAGCGCGTACCCGGCCTTTCTTTTTACTGGGTTTATCATTTACTTGGCGCGAAATATCTTTATATGCGTAAACTCATAGATTCGTAATGGCAGGGGTTAGATCTTTAGCGATTAGAGGCATAAGAAGCTTTGGTCCGGAGGACAATGATGAGCAACGCATATCGTTCGATAAGCCATTAACTTTGATATTGGGACAAAATGGATGTGGTAAAACTACGATCATCGAGTGTTTACGGTATGCAATAACAGGGCAAATGCCCCCAGGGAGTCGGAATGAATGTTTTGTTCATGATGCTAAAGTGAACAGATCTACCGAAGTGCACGGTCAAGTTAAACTGAAGGTAACCCTACCTTATTTGTTTTCTATTGAACCAGTGTAATTTGAATAAATAACCTCAACATGACAAATTTCTTCCAACTATCCGTATACAAACTACGTATTTTACTTAGTGGTCATATTACATTTATGTTTCGATTGATTTGTACATAATGTAATAATTGTGGAAAAAATCATACTAATTATACCTAGGCATACTATTATAATTAGTTTTACTTTTTTTACTATAACAAAATACAAATTTTAGATCGTAAATGCAAAAGATAAACAACTTGAAGTGACGCGATCTATGAAAGTGACCTGTTTGGCAAAGAAGAAAACAAAATTTCAGACTTTAGATTCATTTTTGTCCATCTTAGATGAATCTGGGAAAGCTAAAGATGTGTCGTCAAGATGTGCCGACTTGGATTCAGTTATGCATGAAGAACTGGGTATGTATATATTTTTGTAATAATATTGATTTATAATGTCTGATTTTTTTTAAACTTTTATGTTCCCTTACTCAGGTGTACCTAAAGCTATCTTGAATTCAGTTATATTTTGCCATCAAGAGGATTCTAGTTGGCCACTAGACGAAGGCAAGAAAGTCAAAGAGCGCTTTGATGAAATATTTGATGCAGATAAGTACAGTGATTGCTTTGATCGACTCAAGAAAATCAGGAAAGACTATGCTCAAAATTTAAAACTTCTTGGTGAGTTTCTCTATTATGTATGTAATTATAAGTATAAAAAAATGTGGTTTTGAAATATTGAAATTGTGCAAAATGTTTCATGTACAAAAGCTTCATATATCCATTTCATGGACCCTGTTGTTTTTGAGAAATGTCTCAATTTTATTGAAATTTTTTATCAAATAAAACTAAACAAGTTACCTATGTTATTTGGAATTTGTCTGCAAATTTGTTTACTAGACTCATTTAAACATAACTGGTTCACTTCAGCGCAAGATAACGAGAAGACTTTACCGAACATTGTGGCATTATAGGGGAATACAATATTGTGTTTCCCAAAAATATTAAATACCTTAATATGTAATTATGACATTTTCATCCTCTTGTTAAAGATTAAACTGATCAAAGTACCAATGGGATTCAATGACGAGAGATTGAGAGAATAAAATATATTTCTATTTTTATTTTCTAGAACAAGAAGTAGCACATTTGACTGAAAAGAAACAAGACCTAGACAAAAAGAAACTTGATGTTGTGAACACAGAAACTAGAATCTCAGAAGCAGAATTGAAAGTTGTTGATTTGAGTCAGGAGTTGAAACCTATAACTGAAAAGTTGAATGCAATCAAAACACTTGAAAATAACTTATTAACGTTTGAAGCGAAAAGGGAGAAAATTAAAGTCAGGTAATTATTCCATGAACTTGGATTTCAGAATGATTTCTGTGGAGGTTTTTTTGTTTAGGTCATATATTGACAATTTATTATATAAATTATTATAATATGTGCAAGGGTGCATTTATTGACTCCAATTACAAATAAACTCCATGTAATGGTAGTTATTGTTAATCCCATTTCCAATAGCTGTTCTATTCATATTGCCATTTTTATCTTCATAAATGATAAAGGCTCAGTGTTCATTTATTACAGGGATGTTATGGATATGAAATTTCGGATATGTATACGGATGTGGATATAGGAATAAAATTATAACGGTTACGGATATGTAATTATTTCAGATTATCCGGTAGTTGCGGATAGTTTCGGTTACGGATATTAGATTAAAGTAAAATAAAAATATTATGTAATACAGTAGGGCGATGATTCCTAACTGTCGTGCGTCGTCATTGTCTATTATTAAGTATCGATGAACTAATTGGGGGACATGGATGTTCGGAAAACCTCTGTGTTTTAATTTGAGATGAAAGTGCAGTGAAGTAGCGCCACCTCCTCTCCGTGAAAAGTTTTTGTCACACTGTTTACATTTTGCAAAATCAATAAAGTACGTAACACAACACTTTTCCTTCACTTTACTAAATGAAGTACCTACCTACTCCTAAATAAAAAAAATACTATTTATGAATGAGATTAAGTATGTAGTATTTTATATAGTTTGTTATTTTTAATCATAAAAAATAACAAACTATATAAAATTCACTTAGTGCGTGAGTGGTGAAACAAAAATCTGTAGTGACATATTATCCGTAACTTATCCGAAACTTTTTTAACGGATACGGTTACGGCTACGGATATATTTTTATTTCGGATATCCGATAGTTTCGGTTACGGTTACGGAGCTTCATAACTTCCCTGATTTATAAAGGTAATTTATGAATATAAATAAATTCAAATAAGTATCCAGATGTCAATCTATTGAGCTAGGCTATGTTTGAGGGACTAGAAATTTTACAATTATTTTTTAAGCATTATAAAAATTATATTTACTGAGCATAAAAATAATATGGTGCTAAATATATCTTATTTAAAAAGATTTTATGTTGCAGATTAGAACATTCTCGGACTCAAGAAGAGGAATTGAAGAAGGCCATCAAAACTCTTTTTGAAGGAACTCTACAAGAATTGAAAGAAAACATAAGTGAGACATTTTTATCTGTTCTATTGATGTATGTGTACAGGTGATTGTAGATAATCCATGATGTACAATGTGTCTATGAAATAAACGTAATTGCAGTGTAATTTATAGTGGTTAGTATAACTAATTGTTTCATTGGAAGGTAACTATGATGCCCAAGCAAAATCTAAGAAGAAAGAACTTGATGAGTCTTATACAAAAAATACATCATTTAATAAGGAGGAAGAAAAAATAGCAAATGAAAAGTCTTCCAACGAGATAAAGTTCAACAAGCTTATGCTACTGGAGAGCCAAAATCAAGAGAAAATGGACAAAAGAAATGTAATGATTGTCGAAACTGCTAAGTTAGCAGGTGGGATATTGTTTTTAGTATATGTTGTTAGCACCCAATGGACAGTTCCTAATGCGCCGTAAATAGCCACCGCACAGTTTTATTTGGTATTGCGGTGCAAAAGGTGTATGTATATAGGGTTAAAGATGGGTCGGCGGCAGCCCGATATTGTCCAACTCACTAAGCGCCTCAGCGGCAGTTCGAAAGGCCAGCGATCCCGGCATAACCGTCCTGTCGCCCTCCATTGAAGGTAGGGCAGTAGTGGTAAAAAAATGTCACCGCATAACCCAAAAGAAAGATGTCATATTGTTAATTAATATAAACTTTTTGGAAACAATATCAAACATACTTAGATTTATTAGGGTTATTTTTCAGTCAACTGACTGAAAAACTTGTGTGTGCTTGTGATTGACTTTGGGCACCCCTGAAATTACCGATCATTTTCGGGCTGTCCATTTATGTACTTTATAGAAAGTCTGGTCCTCCTTGTAGTTCTTAGATGTATTTTAGCTACGCCAATGAAATTCATAAAAATAATTTCAAACATCATCAATATTTCATCTTCATGTACATGTATTTGGGCTTACTGTTGTGTCTTATTTAATATTTTCAATAGTTTGATAGCTTTCATATGCTTCTTTTTTTTAAACAGAAGTTGAAGAAATAAATGAAGTGGAGTCAAATGAGGATGCCGAAAAAGCTTTAAAAACCATAACTGCAAAAGTGCAAGAACTTAAGAAAGAGTTTAATGAACAAAAAAAATTGGCAGATGAAGAAGAAAAGAAAATGCAGGCATTCGTTGATGAAAGTAGAGATGCCTGGGTAATTTTTTTAATTTTATGTAACATCAAAAAACCAGAATAATATACTTTAATGTGAAAACAATCAATATATTACTTACAAATTCAAAGACTAGGATAACACCAAGAAAGTCTTGCTCCCTCCCACAACCACAGTACCATAATTGTTGTGATAACAAATTAAATGATTCTATTTTTTAAAATCTGCTATAGAGATTTAAAATTAGAAGCGATTATAGTTTTAGTTAATGTTATTTATCCGTAAAATAAGATTTAAAAAAATACAAATAACTGACTATTGCAATGTTTATTTTAAATATATAATGCTTATTTCTATAACAGTCTCGTCACAAACAACAAATAGCTAGTAAAGAGGTGGAGATAAACAAAAATAAAAGGGAAATGACCAAATTGGAAAGAGAAATAAACTCTGTCAATAAATCCAAAGAGAAATTGAATTTAGTTGAGAAGAAGCTAGCCACAGCCGAAGAGTAAGTTAAAGGATGTTTTATTAATAACTAGCTTCCGCTCGCAGCTTCGCCCGCGTGGATTTCGGACTTCAAAAATGGAGCCGGTTGCGAACGTTCGAGAATGTTCGTTTTACGAAGCTACTCGCTAGGTGATTCGCTAGCCTCTAGGTGCCAAGCAAGCCGCCCGCCTGTGCGTTCGCGACCTTATATATATACAAAAATAATCCTTATAGCATGATTCAGTATTCACGCATGATGGCTTATTATTAGCGTATTTCATGTATAACTTTGGTGTTTCTATACCACCGATTTTTATGATTCTTTTTTATGGAATATTTAATAATGTTAACTTTTTTAATTAGGGATGACTGAGAGTGTTATAAACGTAAGAGTAGACAAATATAATGAGAAAGCTTCGAACTGCTAAGCTATCGGGAGTTACACGTGTTATTGTGAGTCAACCATAAAAGATAGACATATTCTGTCGTGGGATATTTTTTACATAAATTTAAGGAGAACATTTCCGTCATACATGATTTCTGTGTAGCTTTAACCATTAAGGTTGCACACGCGACGGAAGCTTAAAAATGGAGTAACTTCTCCCGTTTTCCCAACATTTCCCTTCACTGCTCTGCTCCTATTAATTGTAGCGTGATGAAAAGTATACTATAACCAGCACAGGAGTATGACAAATAATTGTACCAAGTTTCGTTAAAATCCGTCGAGTAGTTTTTGTGTCTATAACGGTTATACAGACAGACAGACAGACAAAAATTTTACTAATTGCATTTTTGGCATCAGTATCGATCCCTAATCACCCCCTGATAGTTATTTTGAAAATATATTTCATGTACAGAATTGACCTCTCTACAGATTTATTATATGTATAGATTATAAGTATAGATTAAATATGCTTTACTTGTTTTAAAATTCAACTGTTTCAGAAAAATTGTTTGTAGATTAATATAAAAATTATATGTCAGTTAAGAGCGTATACGCATCTGTTCGCCGAATGGCTCAAAAACTTTTACTTCTCGAACGAATTAATATCGATCAAAACATTATTTGCAAAATTAGTTATCATTTTAGAAAATGTCTAAATAGTTAGTAGAGAACATTTTTAGATTTATTAAGTATTTGTGAATTGTATTTGCTATTCGAACGTCTACTTTTCTTAACTCGAAATCTCTATCATTTTTATAATAACATATAAAAATGATTTTTTTTATCTAACTAAAAAGGTCCTTAGGAAGGAAGTTAGTAAAAAAAATATCTTTTTGTGTTTAATTCATGACAAATAAAATTTCAAACAATTCGAAATTATTCAGAAATATTGATCAATAAAATGATTTTTTTACAAACATATCTTACGTAATTGAATATTATAATATTGGATTACTACTTTACTGTAACGCACGGTTTTGTGTGAGTGAAATTGGCTAAGAATTATCTATAGTTGATGTTACGCGCTACACGTAAACGCTGTTGACATTCAAATATTATTATCTTTGTTGCTGTTATAAACGAAGATTTACTCTTTTTTAGGGAATATCAAAAGGCACAAGAAGAAATAAACACCGAAGAATGCCAACAAGAGTTGAATAATGATGAATCAATAATTGAGAAGCATGAGCAAGAACTTTCAGAACTAGATCAAAAGGTATAAACCACTTTTTGTGCTAAATACTTTAAATTTATTTTACTGATAATGACTGCTAGCTTATTATTAGGTTATTTCTAGTCTAGATAAGAAAAATATATATTACTAAGACAGTAATTATTAAATATCATAAATTTTTCATAGGTAACAAAATTGCAAAAACAAAGCGCAAAGATAAAGGAGCGCGACATGACTGAAGAATCTCTCAAAACAAAAGAAAAACAATTTTCGACGTTGAAAAATAAACATATATCTGCAATGTCTGAACTACTAGGCACTGTACCGGAAAAAGATTTTGCTATTACTATCAATAAATTTGAGTGCGACGTGCGGTCAGAAGTAGAATCACTCAAGAAGAAACTCAAGGAAAAACAATTTGAGGTACATCAAAATATTTAGTAATTCAATTGTTTCATTTATCTATAATTACAAATTAAAATTCAATCATCGAATTATTGTTAGCAATGAGTCTCTTAGATCACAATTTCCATTTTAGATGACAACCTTAGAAGCGGAAAGAAAACACGTGCGGGAAATGTTGAATGAGCGCCGAAACGAACTAACGAAAGCCGAAGATCAAATGTACAAAGCTTGTGGAACACAATCTTATGAAACTACATTGGCGAAGTACACCAGCAGTGTGGAGAAATTACAGGTTTGTAATTGTTTTATCAAAGTAGTAAATGGTGTATATGTTTCTAATAGTTGAAATAAAGAACACAATTGCTGTTTACATTTTCTTGAAAATATATATGTACAGAAGAGTTTCTTATGTTTCTATATCAAAGTGTGTTCATAGAGTAGGGATATCATTTCAGGATGAACAAAATGTGCTCCAATCGTCAATGTTTATTATTGCTAAATACAAAGGACAACTGAAGGACAACAACTGTTGTCCCCTTTGCAACCGCGGATTCGATAATGAATCTGAAGTGAGTACTAACCACATTAATTATACAATTACAAAAATTCATAATATATTCTATAAATTCATAATCCAAGGCCATGTGTTTTTAATTTTCTTTATAATAAAATAAAGTTGTAACGAGCATAGTCATCTTCGGGTCAAACCTCGGGTTACTTCGCGAATTCACTGGCATTGGCTCCCGATGACGCGACAGGCGCGCTCAGCCGTGTCACATAGGAATAATAATTTACTTTTGCAAGTTAACGCATTTATAATTATTGTACCTATGCATAAAATCACTTTATTATATAGTTCATATTATTTTCTCCTAGGTGACTGATTTGATCACACAACTAACAACTCAAGTAATGAATGTACCTGCAAAACTGGAGAAAGTTACTGAAGAATTACAAAGAAACTCTGCTAAAAAGGATGAAATACTCAGTATGAAGTCATTGAATGAAAAAATAACTGTTCTTAAAGATAAAGATATACCACAACTCGAAAAGAGACTGGTTGAGACTGATACGGTATGGATCCGTAGACATTATTGTTAAATAAAACCTACATTATTGTGAGTTTCGATGTTCATGTATATGTGTTATTGTTATAAAACTTATGCATACCTTTTTGTAGCAAATACAAAGCATTTCGGAGTCCATTGATGAAATAAAAACATCGCTAGTTGAACCTGAGCAGAAAATGTCAACGGCAAAACAAATTCATGGAGACATGCCGCTTCTCGATCGCTACCTTCATGAAATAAAAAATGTCACTAAAAAAGTAATTATTTTCTTACAATATTACTTTAGTTTTATTACATTCTTTATAATATTTTTACATCAGTTTTATAACTAATATAATATTTCAGTTGGATACTCTTAAAGAACAGTTAGTAGATGTAGACACAAGTATGAATCTAGATGAAGCAACAACGAAACAAAGTGAATTGCGAACTGAGGTCACTACAATCAGAAATCGTATGAAAGCCACACAGAAGAAATTAAACGCTCACAATAAAAAATTGCAATCTATGGCTGACATGAAAAACAAAATTAAAGAGGAGGTTCTCTCTATCCAAAAGAAGGTAACATAATGACTAATAAAGTCCCATAATACTACATTAAGTGTTGTTATATCTCTTGTGTAATTATGTCTTGTAATATGTTTGGTATGTGCTATATTTAGGTGCAAGATCTTGTCAATCTAGAACAATCCAAGAAACAATTAGAAGAAACCAGAGAAAAGAATGACGCTGAATTAAAAGAACTTCAGGACGCCCTCGGCTCTTTTGACACTGCTTTAAAAGAAAAGATAAATGCTAAAAATGAAGTTGTTGAAAAGAACAAGTATGTATTTTTACGATACATTAATTTGTTCTTTTAAAATGTCAGTTACAATTGTGGTGCGCTGTGTTTTTCGCGGTATTTTATACAATAATACTTATATGGTAATTTAGTTGGATTTTTTTTTAAGTCAGGGTTTTTTTTGTAATCTATACTATTATAAGGGGGAAATAAAGATATTTTATCAATCGTTTGCAGAGGTTTAATTGAAGTAAAAAATACGTACATAACAAAAGTGGTTTCGTCGTTTGATAAGGTGAAGACCATTGATACCGAGATCAAACAGCACAAAGAAAGGAATGTCCCGCGTGAAATGGAAAAAATTAAGGAAGCGAATGAAAAACTTATGGAAAAACAAAAGCAGATCATGGATGATAGACAAGTATTAACAAAAAGAATAGACAGTCTTAAAGACGAGCTGGCGAAACAAGAGGTAATAAACCAATAATGTTATATTGCAAAGTTAAATGGACACAAAAGTGTGATATTTAATCTTTAATTTAGATAGGTATCTCCAGATTGAACACAAACAAAAAGGAAATAAAATGAGCAATTTAATCCATTCACAATCAACCTGGGAATAATAATTAAGAGCGTTTAAAAATAATTAGTCTATACATTTGTTATAAAGTGTGTAAGCTAACATGGGCATCCCCAGAGGGGTTCTATAATATAAATGAGCTTTTATTATTATATGTCTAAGGTACATTATTATATTTTTTTAGATCTATAAGAGAGATTTGGAGGATAACCTTAAATTGCGCAACGCACAAACAGATATTGAAAACTGCGAAAAAGAAGATGCTGAGATTAATGAAAAATTGAATGGACTAAACAGAGATGAGCTTACAGAGAAAGAATCTTTGATCAGTCAGCAAACCAAAATATTTAGAGAGAAAGCACAAACTGAAGGAATGTTGAGTGAACTTAAGGTAAACAATATTTATTATATGAATATATTTAGTACTAATTATAGTTAGTAGTCTTAATTTATAACTCGTTATGTGTTAAAGTGGATAAGTTGTTCACATCTCTTTATTCTTGTAGGAGAGATTAAAGATAAATAAGGCTGAATTGAAGAAAACCATGAACAAAGACATAGAAAAGAAATTTAGGGAGAAGATATATGAATTGCATGTTACAAAAGCCATAGACAAAGATATAAGAGATTATGCTGTTGCTTTAGAAAAATGCCTGATGGAATTCCACAGGGAAAAGATGGAAAACATCAATCTCATTATAAGGTATTGTTTATGTTTTCCTTGACGATACTTCTTTTAATGTGTCATCATTTCTAGTATTCTGCTATTGATAATAATCTCTATTCCTTTTAGGGAGCTCTGGAGAAAGATATATAGAGGGAATGATATTGATCACATTGAAATAAAGACTGAAGGAAGCGTGAGCACGGAATCGGACCGTCGCAAATATGATTACAGGTACTTCGGATACACAATATGTAAAAACTCAATCACACAAAAAGGGATTCACCCAGCAGTGTATTAGTCGCATTAGGTTTTTTGTAATAATATTAATACGTACATACTAAATGATCATTTAATTTATTCCGAATTTCGAATTGTGCTCGTTTTTATATGCATAGCAATTAGCATGTACCCCTGCATTTTTGTAGATTTATTTTTAAATAAATCTGTTTTGTGATTTGCACCGGCGCGGCGCGGCATTGCGCGTTAAAAAATAATGAGTCTAAAAAAATTGTCAATTATTACAAATCCAAAAAAATAGTTCTTAGTGATAGCAATTTATTTGGCACAAAAAGATGATTTCATGACGATATGTATTTATTTTCAGAGTTGTTCAATCCAAGAATGGCGTAGAAATTGATATGCGCGGAAGGTGCAGTGCGGGACAGAAGGTTTTAGCATGTCTTATCATAAGACTAGCGCTTGCTGAGACATTTAGTACCAGGTACATACGTAATGCGTTATACATATTATTTAACTTTATTTACAATTTTTTATAACCTCTAATTATGTTATTTTTTTAGATTCGGTATACTGGCTCTGGATGAACCAACAACAAATTTGGATCAAGAAAATATTAGGAGCCTTTGCTCAGCACTTGGTGAAATAGTACAAGAACGTAGGATGCAGAAGAACTTTATGTTTATTATTATAACACATGATAAAGAGTTTATAGAGTCGCTAGGTAATATTGATAAAGTTTCTCATTATTATGAAGTCTCTAGAAATGAACATGGCAAGTCTAGAGTCAAAAGAATAAGGTTCACATAAGTTCTTTTTCCATATTCTATAACAAGTTATAGCCATTCCTTTTAATAGAAATCATCCCTTCAGCAATAGTTAGGAAGGCTGTGCCTTAATTATTCATTATGCAATATAATCATTATATCTACAATATAAGAAAAATTATCATTGAAAATCTTTTTTGTAAGTTATAGACATAGTTTATTAACATTTAATTACTTTATTAAATAACATTTTCTAAAAAATACATAAAAATTTATTTATTTTGTTAGACCTGTAAGGCTGTTCAAGGGTTCACAGATTGAATTTTGATCTATTTGCAAAATTTTGCTCTCCTGGAGAACTGTTAAAGTTACTCCTAATAGTTCAGCAATCTGTGTAGATGGAAAAAAAGTGTGAAAGGCACTTTGTGATGTATGGAATTAAATCTTCAGTAAAGCAAACACAGAAACAAATAAAATTCTGCCTTTCAATATCTGAGAACCCTTGTTGTTCCCTATGGTAGAATGCAAGTAAAACCTGCACTGCTTTATTCAAGGACTCTCTAAAAGAGTTATAAACTTCTTTACAATGTTCATAGGCGCAGTAACTCTTAAAGAATTTAATACTGTTAATAATCCATTGCAGTATTCAGCTAAAGGATAGTAATCCAATAAGTTTTCAGGTGGACCAGTTGTCCCATTTTCGTTAATTGGTCTTGATACATTCTTTATGCTTGGTACTTTATAGGATTTCATTTGATTTTCAAAATGATTATCGGTTTTGTCTAATCCATTGTGGAATTGAGTGAGGATGTTGTTTCGAAATAAAGGTGTGAGTACACATCTCATATCAGCACCAACTCTTCCAAATGACAAACACAGGTACATACATTGGTTTAGAATAGATTCGAAGTTTGAATCATCTTCTTTCTGCAAGTCTTGATTTAGGATTTGAGCAAATAATTCCACCTAAAAACATTATTTAAGTATTGCTATATACAGTAATGAAAAGCATCGAAAAAAGCGCACAATTTGTGGTAAGAAAAAATCAGACAATATTTTTTGGTGAATATTCTGTAAGCAACAAACTGTTATGAATTTTGTCCTACCTTCAATTTCAACCAGCATGATAAAGCACTAGTACCACTTAGTTCGTCATCTCTGACTTTCGACTCCTGAGTGTCTGACAAAAATATGGACTTATGTTGTGTAAGCACATTGAACAGATGGATTCTGTGAAGTTCTACATATCTCCTTAACAAACGGTCTGATGCTGAAAATAAAAAAGTTTATGATTTATTATACAATATACAAACATAATAGCACAATCTACACTATTCCATAAAACTGAAGAGTTTGTTTATTTGAACGCATTACTAATCTCGGAAACTACTGGCTATATAAAATATGCATAAAATATTTTTTGTTAAATCAATGCACCTGACATTAAAGGAGACAACCAGTATTTAAAATTTCTTGTTTTTATTCTATAGCAAACTCGAGAACTGGTCCTGATTGTTATTTTACATTGGTAGATCAACAAAATTAATATCAATATTGGAGTAAAAATTATAATTAAAGGAAAGGCCTGAGTTACATATTATAAGAATATTTACTACTACAAATATAAAATCCATACATTCTATGTTTTAGCATCATCTAAAGCTTTTTCGAACCAAGCATTTCTCGCTTTTAAGAAGTGTAAATGCAGTCCATCTGATGTGGCATTTTGTTCCCATTGGTGTATTGCAAGTTACTGTCATCTTCACATGTAGATTTGTACACTGTGTTGGCTCTTCGTAGATAGCCCAGAATCTGTACAAGAAAAAATAATACATCCATTTTGAAGAAAAGTGAAAAAAAAGTTATACATTTTTTTAAGATTTTTCATAGCCTCCTACATGAAATTTCAGCATTTTAAGATAATGCACTTAAAATATTAAGTGATTAAATATAATTCAATTTGATTTTGTTAGTTACGAGGTATTGGCAGAATACTGTTATGATTTATTTACCTGCAAACATTGTGGCAATGGTAAATCATATCGCAACTGATTAAACAGTTGATAAAGAGTTTCAAACCACAAAGTCATTATTTCTTGAGTAGTATTCTGAAAACAAAAATTTATGAATTATAGCAACAAAATATAAAAACTATATTCAATAATATGTAAATTGCTATCTAATTCATTACCAATAATCAGATTTTGTAAGGCTACCCTAACAATAAAGGTAGAAAGAAACTTTCTTACAAACTCAAATATGTTTTTCCAAAAATTGCCTTTACTTGCGGTAATTTAGAAGACCATGAATCATAAATATCAACAAATAAAGATGAAGAAGAAACAATATTAACTTATTCTATATTACCTGTACTATTGGAATCTCTACATATCTCTTAGATAAGTTACGGACGAATGTAAAATATCCAAAGCACTATCATAGTCTTCTGCATTTAGAGCTTCTCTCATCAACGAAGGCAACTCAAGCAGCTCCAATAACTTATCACTTTGATTGCGGATGGCGCTATAGCGACTAGAAATGATACAAGATATAAGATATTAACATTGATATTCTTTTAGTGTTATAAAACAGTTTTTTTTTCAAAATTACCTTTTCTCTTTCACAATACTTCCAACCATTTGTGAAAATTTATCACACTCCTGCAAGAAGTCAGGGGTCGAGTCTAAAAATGTATTTAATGACTGTTTAGATTTATCCAAGTCCTTTATTATCGTGCGCGAGATCTCGGCGGTTTCGACAAAGGTTTTATAGTTGGTGAACGCCAACTCTTGCGTTTGTTCCGTTAATTGTTTCATCTCTTCCGTCAGCCTTTCCGGTTCCTTACGTATATATTCCCAATTCTGGGAGCCCAACTTCTTAATGTAGTCAGTAACATCAGCAAAATATTCATCATTTTCTGTAAGAGATTTATGACTAAGTAGATGCTGTATTAGAATTAGTTTACTGAATCGAAACGAATTTTAGTACCTGTACTGGATTCGGGGAATAAAAGGTGGCAAAGTTCTTTTATTTCTTGTGTCATAATAAGACCAATTTAACCAAGAGATGTTTTAAAAAATAATCTCTGTATAAGATTTTTTACGCCAACAAGATTCCACACAAAATGTCAACAATATAAAATAGGGATGGTAAAATAAATCCAAGAATGTCATATTTACATTCGAATAAATATGTTTATAGAATATCATTGTAACTAAAGTAGCTACAGTAATAACAAAAAAATAAGGTTTCTCAACTATTTATTCCAAACCAGTGATGACAAATGGAAGGGAGATAAAGCGATTGCGACTTGGTGGCCGGTTGTAAAAAATAACAGACTACTATTAATTATAAAAAATAAACTGAAACCCTTTCAGATACATGCTTAAATAATGTGTTGCACGTTCACGTTCGCTTGCTAAAATTGGAGCAAGGTGGAAGAAGATTTTATAATAACTATTAAATACCAGAGGCATAAATAATGAAATGAATTTCTCTTTCTGAAAAAATGTATACAATTCTTTATAATTCCAAAATATAATTAGAACTAAAATGAAGCGGTCACGAGAAAAAATGTTGTAAATCTATTGTGTTTCTTTATCACTAAACTTCTGAAAAGAATTCGGATACTTCAATTATAACTTTCTTGTTTTTCATGACAACAGCTATCAAACACCTTGTTATTACTTTTATTGATAAAAAATATAAATGTTTAAAACCGATATGAGATGTTCATTGATAAAATATATATCGATACCACATATTTATGATTTTAACATCCCTAGCCGACTTGACGATGTCGAATTTGACATCTCATTGTAAGTGTTACTATCATAAAAGAAGTAAAAAACAATAATTTACATGTGGTATACAGTCTATTAGCTTTTGTGTGAGAATTTTTACAATTTACAATATTGTCTTTGCAAGTTCGTCTCCATAATATTTTAACCATTTATAATATATTTCTGTATGCTGTTGTAATAAAAAAAAGATTGATATTTTCATAAAAACTTTACACACTGTCTATCATATACCATTCCATTAAAATAGGTGTATGCTTGGATAATAGTTTTACTTATGTATCGCATTAAATAAATGTTGTCTCTTTTGTTCAAATATTTATTCCTATGTCTAATTCATGTTCTCTCTTTTACTCATGCTACTTATATAAACCGAATCTAAATGCAATTGTCTATGGAAATTGTTAAAAAATGGAAGAAATGGCAGGAAGATAGCCATTTGCCTGATAACCGATTTGTTACTCTATTTTTATTATAGAATTATATTTTACGGTATAAAATAGTTAATCAATAATCAAGGAGAAAATATTAGGTTAGTATTTTCAGAAAATTTGTAATCAGTTTGGTTATATTATTGTTTTCGTCGGTGATGAACTATTGATAAGTTCTTTGATTGCGTCATGTAAACGTATAGATGTGGTGTACGTATTATAATATCCTTCAAGTCTTTGTATTTCACAGTTGTGTAAAGTTTTCCATATAAAAATTTACGTAAAACTAAAGTTAACCATTATTGTTTTCCTATAGTTAACCTTTTTGTTTGACAGGGATAAGATAACCTAAGTGTTTTTTTTAACTTGACACCATTTTTGTTACTCCTTTGCATCTTTATTTAGTCCATAGCTATATTGAATAGTAATTAGTGTTTTAAATTATTAGCCATTTATAAGACTTCAATTTATTAGGCATATCATAAAAGTGATATATTGGATAAGGTTATGTTGATGTTTTGATTGAAGGGTGTTTTATGAGATGTATAGATTTTTGACAGTATTCGGTACATTGAGCATATTGGTGCGATGTACTTGCGAGCTATAACATTTTATGAAAACAAATATTTAAATATTTTTTTTTAGTTAAGACTAGATTAATATAAAATGACATAAGTATATATATTTTTGAGTTTAATACATTTTTTTTTAGAATGAAGTTATTATAAATGTTTTAAGGACCATGAGACAAATATAACAATATGGAAGGTGATACTGAAGACTATAATCTCCAATGGGAGGAAGAAGTTGAGGTCAAGGTATTTATGGGGAATATCCTAAACCAATCATCAGATAGATAATTGGACATAGTTCAAAAAGGAATCAACCCAAGATCCTGTCAAACTAACTCATAAAGAATTTAAACCATTAATAGCAGATTTATTAATTTCAAACAGAGACAACTAGCTAAAACACTGCTATTGTTCCTTTACAAAATGTCAACTTATACAACATTGGTTTAAAATGATAACCTACTGTATGTATTATTTTTTTATGCAACTATATTAAATTCCGAGAATCCTTATATTCATTGTTAAAAGTTCAAGATTGGCCTTCCTCTAGAGTTTTTTTTTTGTGTACAATAGGATTGAAATCTGTGAGATCATGTAGATGTTAAGCATTGTAATGCCCAGTAACAGTGCTTGCATGATGATACTCAGTGGCAGATGCTATTTCCATAGCCAGATTTCCATATGAGAGGTCCACCAATAAGCATTACTTAGTAAATGATTTATTAGTGAGATTTTTTATTTTCTGTAGAGTGTTAAATTTATTAGCTATTTTAACACAATGTGTTCTATGTTATTGCATTCCAGTTGCATAAAAAGTATTTGTATGAAAAAAATAAAATGGTCATAAAGCTTAGATTCAAAATGGTCATTGTTAAATATCATCTATTTTTTCTTATCCATTCTATGATGATCATTAAAAACTAAATCATGTATTTTCTTTACAGCATTGTCCTAATGACACCAGTGGAGAAGAAGTTATATGTTCAATTGACAATGTTTTCGAGGTCTTTTTAGTAACATGGTAATCATTCTTTAATAATTCTTTATTCAATGTATTATGTGCAATATTTTGCATTGTAAATGACTATCTTAATGATTACTATGCTTTATTTGGAGTAGATATAAAAGAATATGTAAACAGACATATATGATTATGGATGTGTTGGTATTTAAAATCAAATACAATTAATACAAATTAATGTATCCTGACTCCCATGTCTAAAAAAACAAAACATTGCTATGCATATAGAATGTTCTTTGCTGTAGAAACATACAAAGTGGTGGTACTGGATCTAGGTGGAATCATCTTTACAAGAGACCCATCATAGCAACAGTAGCATAGCTTGCCATAGAGGGGCCCTATATCTATATTTGTTGTGGGCTCTTTAGGGCAGTGTGAACTTTTGGTCGCCGGCTTACTTTAATGTAGGTATGGGCCAAAAGGGGCCCAAAGCTCATGGGGCCCCATATCACTGATACGGCGGTAGATACACCACTGCATGGAAACAAAGTGAATGAACTATCTAAGATGTTTGAAATATAGTCAAATTATTTATTTGCACGATTATAATTCCTGTAATATAAGTTTTAATTTATGCTGCTTTATGGTATTTGAAACTTGCTATATCAGAATATCAAAAAAAAATATTACCTGTTGTAATATCTAAATATAATTAAGCTAATCAACAATTTCAGCCAACAGATGACATGGTTGAGGACACAGACCAAATGGCTGCTGAAAATTTAATGTTTTTGTCACAAGATGTGGTCACCTATGTGGAGTCAACAGAGATTGATCCAAATGTAGAATGTGTCACTGAGGAGGTTATAACAGATGATTGGGTTCTCTCAGGAGGGCAAGAAAGGTAATCAATGTTTTGTACTAATCCCGTGTAAGGGTAGTTAGTCTCAAATTAATGTCTACACAGGTAAAGACACAAAGTAATAGTATGTGACACCTTCCTTTTACCATTAATTTTTTAGGGCTGATCATATCCTTAAAGAAAGAACCATTTAATGATAAATTATTTAGGCAACCAAATATTAGTTTACATGTGAATTATTTTTTTAGAGTGGAAGTTCCTATGGAGCAGTTAGCTCAACCCTTACTGGATATAAAGGAAGAAAATGATATTGATGTTCCGTTACCGACTGATCAAGTAAGAAACTTTGATTCTATTACAATGTAATAACTGTAAACTAAATCTATCATTGTCTTAATGGTACAACGTCACCTCTATGAAGATTTATTATGTATTGTGTACAGTCCTATATCTTAGATGAGTTAAGCAAGTGCATTTCTAGTGCACCCACACATCTTCAAGTCAATATTAATCATATTACTAATGAAATAGGTAATCAACCCATTTTCATATCACGCTTTAATTCCCGGCAACGTGCGCGGTTTTCGACCGAAAATATGTACACACCCTCGCTTTTTATTCTTGAAGGGGTTTGGAATCGAAGAGGGTTAACTAGTACACCCAATATTAACCATGTATTCCGTCTCATGATGTTATATGGGGCAAGACAATTGGCATATTGAGCACAAATTACAGACTCTAGGGTTGTCACCCTAGAGTCTGTAATTTGTGCTCAGTGTGTGAGCAGATAAATTTCACAAAATTTTAACGTTGTCATTTAATAATAGGATGAGTACACGGCGATGCGGCCGTGGCCGTGCGATTCTGCTCGCGGCGGTTCCGTAAGAAGGCGGCGCTGATGAACCACATGGTGGCGCATCAGAACGACCGTCCGCATGCGTGCAATCTCTGCGGTGTGCGATACGTGCGGAAATGCGACCTCATGAACCACCTCAAGGTGCATGCGTATGTGCCTGATAATCAGGACACTGTTGACTATGGTGAGTTTTTATGTATATTAAAGAATCATGATTGTTAATTGTACCAATATAACGACATTGTATTTATTATACGCCGTGTATCCCATGTTGGAGGTCCTTAAATAAATAAATAAAATAAAAAATGATTTGCAGAACACTGATTTTTTCTTGAACTGTGAATTTTGTGTAGTTTCTTTGACAGTAATGTTTATTGGTTGATTAATATGTAGTATTCTATTATGCAGTTATTATTATTATTGTGATTGCTATTCAATATTTCAATCCACCTAGACATTGAAACACTCTTGGATTTTGCATTTGGACATGGAGTGTAATATTCAATCAAAATCATGTTAGATTCGAAACGGTTAAAATAAGATTGCTGTTGTTTCAGAAGATCTATTACAAAATAACCAAATTGTTAAACCAAAGAAAAAACGAGGCAGACGGAAAAAGAACCCAGAACCAGTTGAGGTGAGCCTGTTATTATTATGGATCATGAGACAGATTTTGTAATGTTGGAGGCCTAATGATGTGCATGGTTAGTACTTAGTAGTACATATAATTTCAGTAATTTAAAAGAAAATACACCAAAAAAGTAAATTAAAAAAAAATATCTGAAAAAAATACAGCAACACTACAAACATCTTTGAAGTTTATTGGCTTGTTGACAATAGGACATAGAATTGATTTATTAAAGTGTCTTTACGGACAGGCTTATTTACCGTTACACATTCTTGCATTCTTGCAAATCAAACTATATAAATTTCCTTACCTGAATTAGATGAACATGAAAGGTACACGGAAATGATTTCTATGTTTAAAGGGGTTGGAAGATTTTTTATATGTATATTTTACATGCCTAAAATGTATATCATTTTAATGTTTTTTTAAATCGGTCAATGTGATATTGAATGTCATGTAGAACGGTGGTTGGGAGAACATGACGTCTGCGCGCACGCAGCAGTGGTCGCGGCGCGCGCGTTCTCCGCCCAAGCGGCCGCCCTCCCCGCCCTCGTCCCCCTCACCTCCGTCGCCGGCCTCTCCTCCCTCACCAGCGCCGCCGCCCGCCGACCCCTCGCGACCCCTTCGTCTGCAGACACTGTGGAATTGGTTTCGCGAGAGAGAAGGCTTTGCAGTCACATGCTAGGGTAAGTTGTTTCATTTATGTATTGGAAACCTGATGGCTATTGATAAAACCGTTGATAGTATACTTATCCAGAATGTCCTGGATAAGTATACTATAAAGTATGTACTTTAGTCATGTGCCAAATTATACTGAAATCTGTTCAGCAGTTTATGCAAATATACAACAAATTTCCAAACTTTACACAAAACTTCGTATTTATAATGCATAATAAGTAAATATTCGTTTCAAATATGATTTAGTTTAAAATCACGCTGGAGAATTAATGAAATAATTGTAATCAAATTGAAAATGAGAATTCAGTAGAAGTCGGTAGTTGTGGATAAATGTGATGTTTGTTAGCAATATGACGTGTGTGTCGCGTGCGCAGGTGCACGGCGGCGACTCGCCGGTGGAGTGCGGCTCGTGCGGCGAGCTGTGCTGGTCGCGCGAGGCGCTGGCGGCGCACTGCAGCGCGCGCCACCCGCACCTGCCGCCCGCGCCCGCCGCGCACGACGCGCTCTACGACGACGACTCCGGTCAGTGACACGCGCCTCTGCACATAATGCTATTGAACATTATTTTTTTTTATACAAAAAATTGACAAGGAACTTCTTGTATGTAGTTTGAAAAGCAAATAATTCAATAATACAAATGTTGGCATTATTCATTGAAATTGACTATAGCTTATTGATATTAGTTAATTTTGTTACACGTAGGTGACGACATGGAATATCGCGTGTCGCCGAGTGCGGAGGCGAGTGAGACGCGCGTGCGTAACACGGACGCACGACCGCCGGAACTGTTCTGTAGACACTGCGGCGTCGCGTTCCAACGCGCCGATCTCCTACGACGGCATGTCACCGCAGCGCACAGGTATAATCTATAAAGAAATAACTGTAAAGATGCCATAACACTTAATAGACGTTGCTGTTTGAATGCAGTAATTTTTATTGTCGCGTATGGACATTAGTTAATAAGTGTGTTGTTTTACAGCTACAAGCGTCACGACAGTACAAGCAGCACGTGGGAGGGGGCGGGCGAGGCGGGCGAGGGCGGCGAGCACGTGTGCGACGTGTGCGGCGAGACGTGTCCCGACGCGCTGCAGCTGCTGGCGCACGCCGAGCTGCACGCCGACCGCGCGCACCGCAGCGAGCCCGCGCCCAGGTACGCACACTTCGGCCCATCCACACAAACCACCCACTAAAACCCACACAGACACACACGTGCACGCACGCACGCACACACACCATGCACACCATGCATGCATCATGCACATTTTATGCACAACTACACATACACCACATTTTGTAGCATACAAAGTCGAGATAGAGTTGTTTTTTCTCGTGAGTGATTTACAGACCCTTGCTGATATATAGTATGTTCACACTTATTACTCTGTACTTGCTATAATATTATCTAGTATTATTAGATTTCTGTGTAACATTCTAAAATTGTATTCGATATAAAATTAAAAGGTGTCTAAAAATAATATGAATGTTGATAGGATGAAACGGATGGCCAGAGGAAGAAATAATACGTCGTCGAGTAATTCGCGGCAGTTCCCGTGCAGAGAATGCGGTAAGAAACATTATTATTACATCTTTGAAAGATATGTGAAGGACAACATAATTTTCTTTCAAATTGTTTATATTCTATTGTTTTTCGTTTGTTGATCAAATTGAGACAACCTGAATGAACGTTACATCAATACTAATATGGCTTACTTTTCCCATAGGCAAAGTGTTCGGATCGAGGAGCTCTCAACAGATTCACATTCGCATCCACACGGGTGAGCGGCCGTACGCGTGTCGGTTCTGTTGGAAAGCGTTTGCCGACGGCGGCACGCTGCGCAAGCACGAGCGGATACACACCGGTAAATCATTGTTTTGTATTTTTTTTAGCTATACCTTACATAGCAACTAATATAAAGTCACAAGTACAGATTTCTACAGATACAGATCTGCGATCTATTGAACTGCAGTTCTCATGACTTCCATTGCTTTTCGGGCAATAACTGATTTGAGCCTTTGTGAACGAAATGTCTTCATGAAATATGATTGTTGTGAGTTTAAGCGTGTGTTATGAAGGCCACAAGCCTGAGCGACATTGTGTTGTGTGACAGGGGAGAAGCCGTACGCATGCGCGGTGTGCCCGCGCGCGTTCAACCAGCGCGTGGTGCTGCGCGAGCACGTGCGCTCGCACCACTCCGCGCCCGACCGCCGCGCCAACGGTAACCGCCGCTGTACTCACAGTCTACACACATCATACACATTACAATACACACACACATTCCTTGTTCATTTTTTATACTTCATTTATCTTATTTATACTTCGTTTAAAGTTAGGTTAGTAAAATTTATGAAGAACTCGACCCGGTAAGCTTCGTGTCACCTACAATTTACTTATTTCTTTTGCATGTTATACACTCTTTCATATAATTTTTTGGTTACAACTTTGATCAGCGATTATAATATGATTCAACTGGATTGTGTCCAATTTAAATTTCTTTAGGTTATTACTTTTGTAGATGATCGCAAATTATACCTAAATTCACATTAATCAAGTAAGTAGTGTTTTTACTTTCCTTCATTGTTTTTATTTTTTGTTAGTTAAAAAAAAGGACTATACAAAAATAATCATTCTCATTGATTTTGTGGAGTTCCCTGCTGCGTCTTTGAATTTCGAAAGTCAAATAACAATTCTCTTTATATGTTAGGATATTGAAGCTTAATTATATCCATATCAAAAAAGAATCAACAAACTCCTATTTGATTTTGAGGAGTTCTCTTCCGCATCTTTGAAGTACAAGGTCCTATACCAATGAAGTTAAAGTGGGACAATTCCGAAGTTATACAATATCAAATAAAAAAGAAAATATTAAAATCATTCTGCACTTCAGCTTTATATATTAGTTTAGATTAATTTATTTCGTTAACGTTCTTTCATAGATTGATTGTATGCAAATTGCAGGTGGTCCGGCGTTTTGTTGTGTGGTGTGCAGCCGCACTCTGCACTCGAGTTCGGAGCTGGTGCAGCATCTCATACAGCACTGCGACGCTAATACCGCACTCAAAAGACAGCCTCAGGTACGATAACAATCACATAGTAGTTCGAGTAATGCGTTGAACTCGCCCCTGCACTTCAAAACTGCATCTGTTACATATTCATGTAACAGATCATTCTAGGATTTATGATAGTTTGGCAATTATTTACAAATACTATTATTTTCAGAGTGGACCGCGTAAATACAAGCGAAGACGGAAACTAAAGGCGGAGGCGTCGTCGCCGGTGAGTCGCGAGTGGGAACACACATCCGCGTCGCCTCCGGCCGCGTCGCGCTCGCCGAGTCCCGCGTCCCCGGCGGCGGAGCGCTCCCCCTCCCCCGCACCGCGCCCCGCCACTCCGAACGAACCCCGCTCGCCCCCCGCGCGCCGCCGCCGCCGCGCACCCAACCCCGCGCCAGAACCCGCGCCCTCCCGGCCCCGCATGATCCACACGGAGGACCCCCGGCCCAGAACTAAACAGGTCAGTCGATTCAATATTACTCAGTATCCGCTCTTAGCTATTGTTTTTAATTACCATCGTAAACAAAAAAGTTGTCTGTGCGTTGTATATGAGGTGTGATTGTGTGCAGGTGCGCCCGCGCCGGCCGCCGCGGCATCCAGCGGACGACCTGCGCGCGATCCGGCCGGCGCCGAGCAGGTCGGAGGCGAGCCCGGCGCGGTCGGACGCGGGTCCGTTCAAGTGCGAGATGTGTTCGCTGGAGTTCGCGCGGCGCGACGAGTTGCTGCTGCACGTGCCGGTGCACATTTGACGCTCGTCGCGGCGGATCAGCGCGCGTCAACACAAGTCGCCGCACTCGGCTTAGCTTGCTTCCGGCCGACGCGCATCGGAACTGTGTGATCGGTACTGTGACACATTTGTGACGGAGCTATGCGAACACAAATCTGCTATGATTGAAAACAATGATAAATGGAAGAATCTCTTGAAGATTGCTTAATTAAAAAAAAGGTATATTTAAATATCATACAGCAAAATTAAGCCGTGTAATAAACACATACTTCTGGCATTCTTTTGAAATGTCTTGAAACAAAACGTTGAATTATAAGATCATAAAAATATCCTCAAACAGTTTGATAATACTGTTCAAACAATCATACAAATACAAAATGTAAAGTTTAAATGATCCATTTGTTCTATTTGTATATCACATTATTGTGTTAAATGTTGTTTAGAACTTTAAACTTGTTGTGGATGTTAAACATATTCTATTGTTATGCTCAATTATTGCAGTTCATTCCAAAATATTCAAATTATGACATGCAAATAACTACTGTGTATCACATGTAATAGTCTTGTGAAAGTTTCACCATGTTTAAAACACGGCTGTATTACGTTAGTACAATCTACGATAGAATGGCCTAAATATAAATTCCAAAGAAAACACTATTTGCGTTCGATATTATCGATATAACAGTAATATCGATATTACTGGTATTGTTTATAAAAATGTATTAATAGTAAACAGACTTCATTTATGACTTTTAAAACTTATTTGTGGCAAATAAGATTTTTTTAATATCACATTTTGTGTTATATTTAAAGATATTTGATAGTGAAATTTACGCTAATTTTGTTCTTGCGACTTATTATGTAACAGTAACTTGTTTCTAAAGTTTACATGAGTTTGATTTGGGTTTGGCTAAAGGAATCACAATATAATGACACAACATATTTATTTAATTTCATAAAATTCTTCAGAGGGTAGGAACGCTTATATATAAAAATAATAAATATGGAAAGATAATAAAAATGGTATAGACTAGACTAGACTAATTATGTTATTTTTTCGACTATTCAATAATCTTTAATGTCAATTTTGTTCAATTGACACATTTTTGCCGATTATGGCCAAATTTGTGTCTTACACATTGTTATTCTGTGAGAAAACAAATAAAAGGACTGTATAGAGCATGCTAAAAATGAATTCGTTAGATGTTACTTACCCAATCATTATGAAAGAAATAATTGCAATTATTTCATATAAAAAATATATATTTTATAAATATTTTTAAAACATCACAAATTAGTACGCCTGTACAAAGAAAAAGTATAATTAAATAATACATCAAGGCTTAATGACCTCTTTTATATTTTACTTGTGCATGCAGTTGTCGTGTCGGTGTCGAATCGAAACGAATGAAAATAAATGAACCGTGTTAATCTATGGTCGGAGAACTTTTCCGCCAGAAAAAAAAAAAACTATAATCTGACACATTTGCTATATTATAATCAAATATATTTCTGGCGTTAATTCAACCACAACTATTTTATTGTGCTGTCCGACAGTAATACAAAACGACCTGTTATAAAAATACTTTCTAATATTTCTCGATTAATCACGAAAATTGACCAATACGAATAAAGTTTTTTTAATATGTTTCCAAATGACTTATTTTGATTGGTATTGATGATTAATTGTTCAAATCGGTTGTTAGTCTTTGAAACGTAATAAAATCTATATAAAAAATATATAGTCATCTCCTGCATGTTGCCGCCCGCGCCGATTTGACGGCGCATCGATATGAAAACTTAGCATTTGGTAGTACATATGAAAAAAAACTTTTCTATTGCTGTTTAATTCTGGTTTGGGAATTATGAGTGACTTACCTTGTATATTAGGCCTAGTAAGTAATACAGCGGCTTTATCATGCTGTCAACACAAAGCCTGGTATTATTATGTGTCCAGAAATATGTGAAAATAAATGTTTAAGATTTCTGGATATAAAGGTGTCATGGTATTTTATTGATTGACTGATATATCGGTTAGTTCAGTGTAAATTTTATGTAACTCTATTGTAAAATTGTAAATACTATTGTCTATGAAATATAATTTAACTATTCTAATGTTTTCTTTATTTAGTACAAATACTGTATGTTTTGGGGTTTTTTTTTCTGAATGTTTGTATTTTATGGACAAATAAATAAATTGTGCCATGATGGTAATATTAAGATATTGATTGTCTCATAATTATTACTGTGACCGAATAGCGCACATACATCTTTTACACCGACTTCAAAGTGACAATATGTAAACTAGTGTAGAAATGTGCAATACATTCCCCAAAATGCATAGTAGCGGTATGTTTCTTTTATATGGTTGTCTGTGTCTCACATTAATTCGGGAAGCATTAATTGTATATAAAATGAAAATAAAAGTATTATGTACTTTTCAGTTTTTATTTTGTATGTTCCAACCAAACAACCCAAATACAATTATGAAAATATGTTTATACATCAATATTATATTGGATGCTTTGTTTGCCTAGTGGTATTGCGTGCGGGGTACGTCCACTGAGATGAAGTACCTAACTGGTTTGAATCTCTGTTCGGACAAAGTAATATTGCGCTGTGTCAGCGCGGAGTCTAGAGTTTGTGCCTTATGTGATGATAAGCTTAAACCTAACCGCATAAATGGACGCCAGTAAGTGAGTGAATGTTGTTTTGCGTAATTTGTTCTTTATAAAAGGAAAATTATACGTAAGTTTTGACTAAATTAGTAAAAACAAAAGTGAAAGGTGGCTTTCATTTCATCATAATTTTTTTCGTCAACAGTTGATCCTTTTTTTTTTTTTTACGCGGGGAAAAAAACCGCGTTATCGCTACCACCACTGAGGGTCAGTGGAATGGTTATGTTGGTTTCACCGGTCTTACGGCCCAATGTCGACACTCGGGAGTATAACATCATCCGAGCGAGCGTTGGACCGAGTCCCTAACCCTTGTATACCCTACACCGGCATACCAACCAAAACCCGCGGTGGCCTTCTTCGGCGCATACGGGACGGCCCCGGGGTATCTTATTGCACTAAGATAGCTGCTCGGAACCGTCCCAGCGCGATACCGCATTGCGGCACTTCTCTAATTGAAGGGGCTAAGATGCCCCACAAGCTGAATGACTCTTTTGGAGTCTACGACATCGGGAGACCTACTGCCCGCATTGTCGTCCACCTCAGAGTCGCTGTAGTCGAGCGAGCAGCCCCCCACTGTTCGCCCGCGACTCGCTCTAAGCCCCAATTAGTCGCCTTTTACGACAGGCAGGGGATAACGTGGCGGAATTCTTTAGATGCCCCGAGCCACAGGGCTCAACAGTTGACCCTTTGAGTTGACCCACAAATATTGCAATTTGTAAGTCAAAATAATATGTTGTAAAAACATATATTTGACTTTCAGAGCACAACTTCCAGTATATTACTGCACCAAAACAGACTTTCCTCTCTTTGCACGTATTATGTTAGATCAAGCTTGGCATCAAGTAAATGAATCAATAATCTTATAATCTATGAATCAGGCTGTTACATCAGTTCAGTGTGATGATTTGTCAAATGTCATTTTCAATGTCAATTGTCAAAATTGTTTTGCTGTCGTGTAAAAGTGCTTGTATATGGTAATGCAATAAAATAGTGGACCCCAGACTTAAATTAATTACATGTTAGTTTGTGTGTAAAAATAGTTTGCACTGTAACTTGAAATCAAAACAAAGTGCACCTAATAAATTTTGTTCGCGGGTGGAAGTCTAATTGTGGATTGCACAACTTTCCGAGTTGGGACAGTTGAATTAAATCAAGCAAAACGGCGGGAAGAAGCAGTATGCGGAGAGCCCGGGACGGTTATAGCTATCAACCCGTGCCAAGGGTTCCTACGGACGAGGTACTCGAACACGAAAATGAACGAATGGCACAAGAACTTAGTGGGAAAATATCTTCCCTTAAAGATATTTCTATAGAACTTGGTAATGAAGTACGCTACCAGGAGAAACTGATACGAGGATTAGATGATGATGTCGATAGAAGTTCAGGATTTCTTGGCAAAACCATGGGCAGAGTTCTCAAACTGGGCAAAGGGAATCATAATTATTACATATTCTATTTGTTTCTGTTCTCTATATTTATATTCTTTGTGCTGTATATTGTATTAAAGTTAAGATAATGTAAAAAATGTGATATATTTTTGATTCATTCCTTTGTAAAAGTTCTATGTAAATAAAATTTGGTAATATGTAATCATAATCCTTACTTTTTTTCTATTTTTGTGCAGCAAATAACTGACACTTCCTGTACTAATTGTAGTCACATGGGAATGACTTACCAAATGAGGCAAATCATTGTTATCTTAGTTATAAACATGAATCATATTTCATCAACAGGCAAAATAGCAGAATAATCTTAGTATACCCTTACTGTGTGTATTCTTACACACCTACATGTAGGCAATACCAATATTCTACTCGCTATAGACCTCCCACTATTCAAACTTGAGTCATTTTTGTTGCAACAAAAACCAGACTTCCTAGTAGGTAATAATATCAGCCCAGTATTATATACTGTCCCACTATTGGGCATGGACCTCCTCTACTACTGAGAGGGATTAGGCCTTAGTCCACCACGCTGGCCTAGTGTGGATTGGTAGACATCAAACACCCTTGAAAATTCCTAATAGAGAATTTCTCAGGTATGCCGGCTTCCTCACAATATATTCCTTCACCGTTAAAGCAAGCGATAATTCACAAAGAATACACACAATTTTTTTTTGAAAAGTCAGAGGTGTGTGCCCTTGGGATTTGAACCTGTGGTCATTCATCTTGGCAGTCTGTTCCACAACCAAGTAGGTTATAGCCGCTTAGTAGGTATTGTTTACACTTATTGTCTGATGTTAGTTATTTATTTTATTGACTTTTTTGCATCACTATAAAATGAAGCTGAACACTATGTCTCTCGGAATGGATAAACTCAAAAACTACCAAGCGGATTTTGATGGAGTTTGTTATGGAGATAGGACATAGGACTTTTATCCTGGAAAAACATTAATGAGGACAAACCACAAGCAACAGATAGTTTTACAAATTAGAATCCAATATTTACCACATTCGGTATATTTTTTCTTAATAAACCAAACATTATAAATATCATATTTAAAATTATAGTATTGGTAATGATGAGAAATTAGTAAATATAGGCTCTACCCCCCTAAAATGATTATAATTTAGGGATAACAATCATTCTTTCTTTAACCCGCTTTTATCCCATTGAAATTTAGAGTTGGCACAACACACTTTTTTAGTAATGTTGTGCAAGCAATCTGGCATAGTCTTTACAACTACTGACTATCTGATGCTATCCCCCAGGGTGAAATTCAATTTGAGCCAATTGTGTTAGTAACACCCAAAACTATGTCTGAACTTTGACTTGAAAATAAAACCTAAGACATTATAGCATCCATATAATACAATGGTTCTAGACTTTGATTCAGAATGGGAGCAGTAGTTCCAGAGATTAATGGATTTAAGCAAAAACATTTGTTATTAATAGTTGCATAGTTTAAGTACCATGTCACTTCCAGTGTAATCTTTTATGACTATGCTATGAAAACTTACTGTGAAATTGGATTAGTCTTACTTATGTAATTTTTTTTCATGTTATATATTGATATTATAATAAAAACATATAATTTGTAGGTAGTAATCTATTTTATTCATTAAATATTACAATTAAGTATACATTTTTTTGATAGTCTGACAGTATTGTTCACCAGCAGCTTCTTTAGAAACAGATATAGTTAACTTACAGTGTTTATTTATTGAATTGGAATAATTTCTTATAGTATCAATTAACAAAGCAACAATGCCACAAGCGTTTTGCACATGACTGGCATCACAAAATCTGGTCAAATCATCTAGTATAATGGAATATGGTACATGTTGCCAATGTAGTATACTTGAAACACATTCTATTAGTGATTCCAAACTTTGTACATACATGAAACTAATCATTTTCATGTAATTTACATTGACACAATTCAGTTCTTGAGAAAGTTCTGGCAATTCATTAAGCTCCTCAGATAATATATACAAGACTTTTCCATATTTAGCACAAGAAAGGGCTTCTTGAAAAAGTTTTTTCCGGTTAGTTATTGAATCTTCAAAGTGAAACTTGCAAATTTTCATGCTTATCTCTTTTTGTCGCGTGGAATCGAAATGTCTTTGAAAAGAGAATTATAATACATATTATGGAAATAATAATTGTCTTTAGGTGTTAGAATTTAGAAACATAATATCTTCATATATAACGTAAGTAGTGGCTATAACTTTGCTATATAAATACTCTGTTTTTACAACGTAGAAAATGAAACTGATATATTTTCTAATCCCTTTACTTTAATTAGTTTTGACAAACCCTGTGACAACTTTTCATATATAATTCTCTTTGATGACAACTGTCAAAGTGGCGTCTCTGGAGCAGTGTTGCCAATTTTATTTTTTAGAGGATCGTACTATACGTGCTTGATTTTGTTCTGAGGATACACTAGAAAAAAGTGTACTTTACTAAATATTTAAGGACAAAAAGTACGGATTGAAATATCAACAAAACAAAAGTTAATGATAGTAAAATCAGTTAATGCGCGCAGCAGCAGATGCGGGAGTCGAAATAGGTATTTATTATATTGTAATTCGTTCATAAAAATTCAAAGAATGTATAAGGCTCTTTCAAATCTGTTGGTTGTTATTGTTTTTTTATAAGGCAAATATAAGACTTCAAAAGGTTGTTTGTATATTTGCCTACGATTTCGAATGAATGATCGTATATCGTATCAAAGCCATAGAGGTAGTTTTAGTACGGTTTAAATTGTTTGGTTCGCAATACTTTCTTGTGCACCGATGCTGGCTGTTCGGTGATTAACCTCCATTTTCAATAAACGATCACAATCGCTATTTGCGTTTTATCTCAAACATGTACAAAACAGAACAATGTTTTTTGACATGTTTAAAAATGAGTTATTTTGAGTGCTTGTTATTGTTCTGAGTGATTCGTTCATTCTCGGAATCCGATTGAAGATTGAGATTTGGAACGTTTATCGAAAACGGCTGTAAGCCAGCTAGTATGGCTTAAAACGTAGTGATTATATTCTCTTTGGTATGGCTTAGTTCTATTTGCCTCACCAAGCGTGCGTATTCTCGATTACTAGGCGTTACTCTTCTAAATAGTTAGGTAATTTTTTTAACATTAGACACCGGTTATCTCTTTTATTTTTTTTAACAATATTGCATTTGCATCTGAATAATCGAATGGGTAACAGCATTGTACCATTGTTCGCAGGCTGGTCTGATCCTGAAATCAACAGCAAATTCAAACTATCTGAAATATCATGAAATAATACTAAGATGATAATTTCTACATTGTCCAATAATTATTTGACAACGTATCTAATTAACACTGACAACTCGTTACAAATTTTTCGTAATAATAAATTGCTAAGTTAATGGAATTAAGTCCTTTCGAGGATCGGGGGTATCACAGGTATGTCGTAGGGAAGTGCGAACTGTGACTTCGATGCGAGAGACTCGCTCCATCTCAATTAGACTTTATAGACAGTAAGTATCATATTCGCAGTTTGTTATAACTTTAATTAAAATTGGGTACCATACATATGTAAGCATATATCTCTAAATGAAATTGTCAGTAAATAGTTTAAAACAATCATTCCACTTACTTTGTAGATTTCATTTTTGGTAGACAAGTCAAATATGAGTGTTTTATATACTGCTTTTTCAAAAACTTGCGCGTACATAAATTTATTATTTTCAAATAATTGCGCAATTTCTTGGATGCTTATACCCAACATTGCTTCGGCACTCTCACCGAACGCTACCACATTTCGATTGCCAGTTGAATCCGAAATATCAGCCTGTAACAAAATAATATGCTTCGAATAAGCTTCAAATTGTTTTAATGATATTTGTTGAATTTGCATTGACTAGAGGTAGGTAGTATTAACATCACGGGGTATAAGTAAATATTGTTTTCGGACAACTTTTAGTTCACTAGTAATTATCTAGAATTAATGTGAAATTTGATAACAATAAGTACCTATTATTAGGTACCTAACTATAATACTTACATCTACTTTTAATCCATATATATAATCGTTACAAATTTCCTTGTTACAATTTTTGCATTTATCTGGATTTTGTTGGTGTTCAAGTTTTTTTTTGCATTTTGGGCAAGCTTTGTAAATTGCCTCGGTTGAATTCAATAATGTTATAACGCCGAGCTGACTGAAATGATATGGTATCCCACCAACTTCCGGATTATGACTTTCAGCTTCCAAAAGTGTGATGCATGATTCTATCCTTGAACAAAAAAAAAAAAACTATTAAATAAGTAAACGTTTGAAATTTCTTTTCTGCACCTTATTCCACTTACCATCAGGTATAGTGGGGTCACTTTGAAGTCCCATTTAAAAAATAATGGAAATGGGAGGCGACTGTTGCAGATTCAAAACCCAAGGTGTATGTTTTCTTTGTCAATAATTATAGTCGCTTGATTTGTCGTTATGAATAAAAAACATATTACGCAACACCATACAATATAATTAATATTCTTACTTGTTTTTCCCAACTGAGTTTTTACCAACTGTGTCATACCACTCTCGCAACTTATGAGCCTCCGGTAAATCTGGATTTATTTGTATTATTGTGCGGAAGTTAGTTGTGAGATTATGGTACTCAACGTTAAATAAGGCACCCTAAAAAATATAATACAAATTATGATAAAATCGATATTTATTGATTAGCTTAATGGTGATAGTATGATTTTTCACCAAACATACAATTCTTTATTAGATATACAGATGTTTGTTAAAAGTAAACGCAGTAACCTGAGAACGGATTTTGATGAAAATTGGCACACGAATAGACCATGTCAATTGAATACTGGTAAATGCGACAAAATGTGAAAAAAAAAGTTAAGATTTTTAAAGCTTTTATTTTAGAAATTTTGCGCTCCCCCCTAAAAATGTCATCACTACTGCCCCACATCACTGAGCCACAGGAAATCCCATAGAATAGTTATACTGGATGTCCACAACTGAAGTTGGCGCCCTCCGAGGAGTTTCAGATTTGCTTTGTGCATTTCTCACAAATAGTCTTTTGTTTGAGTTAGATGATAGGTCACTTTATAGTGGTGAATTATATAAATGTATTTTGTATGGTAAAAATAGGGTGAACATATTCGCTTATAAATAGTGGCAAAGGTAAAATTTTATGTGCTTATCTGGAACATAATATGCCTGATTGGCTAACTTATAAGTATTACTTATTATTCTCACGTAATATTTTTACTTATTGCATAAAACTTCTATATAAAAAAGGGTAAGGCGACGTTACCTTTAACACTATCACGGGATTATTGTCATATTTTTTTTGCGCTTCGTAGCGCCATGCCGTCCAAACTACCTGAAATTCATAGAAATATAGAATAGTAGGTAGAAAATGGAATAAGAGAGTAGACTTCTTTCCATAACTGGGGGACAGGCTAAGTAAAATCAATATGAAACCCTGTCTGAATGCTATACCTAGAGGCTCCAAAACGTTCCTGGTAACACAGGTGCTGACTTCCTATTGAAGTACTCGTGGCACGTAGTCGGGACTATAAGGTTGTCAGCAGAGCCGGCCTTATATATTCCAGGCAAAATATATTTGGCGCCTCTTTTCCATGCAACCTGTGTAGGGGCATACACACCGTGCACAGCTACGTACATATGTCGTCGTTGTGTGGTAACGCTGTGTCTCAACTCAAATCATGCCTGCCATATAAAAGCGATGTACGCTTTCCTTAGAAAGTATAGTACGTCCACTTATTTGTTACTACTACCATTTAAGTACTCAGCTGTATATAACATAGGTACTCGAGAGGCTTTTAAAATATAAACTTATTGGCATCTTTGGAGGTCTCAAGCTAGAACTTTGACTCAAATTACAACAACCTCAGGAGTCTTTTTTAAAACCTAGCTGTTTTTTGCTGACGAATATATTATGGCTGAATTTCTAATAAGAGTGACATGGTGACAAGGGCAGAATGAGCACTACTACACTGCTGCCCGTCGCGTTCTTCGCACAATGGAAACGAGACAGTGCTTAGAGCGCTACAATCGTCTCATGCAACGATAAAACAATTGATTTTAGTTTGTTAGTTGACTGGATTGTAATACGGAAGTATTAACAATAGGAATAACGTTTTAACAATTACCTACCGTTTTACCGGATGCATCTCCTAGTGTTATATTTCTTTTAGGAAGAAGTCTGTTATTTTTTGTTGATATTTCTTGGATCTCACCAACAGATACAACAATGCCAATGACATCTGTAATACAGTAGAGGCATAAATTACTAGATATTGAAAGTACCTACATGGTAAGTAAGGAAACTTGTTGGGATTGAAATGTGTTTAGCAGCAACAAAATAAGCCTAAGGGCAGGTCTCTTATACAAGAATCAATTCTTCAAATCAAGAGATTCCTATCTCTAAACGATTGTTGGCAAATTCTCACCAAATGCGCAATATGACACGAAAACTAATGAACATTGCAACATAAAATCTGCAACTTTAGTTCTATATTATGAAGGAACAAAACTTATTATTTGTTGTCAAGGGAATATAAGCTATACTGCTTAGTTACTTACTGAATTTTTTACCGGCACGAATCGACTCCCACATCGGATCATCACAAGAAATTCTATTGATCGGAAGGAATTTGATATTCGACGACGTCGACATTGTAGGTTCGGAAAGTTATTATTTTTTCGCTGACCAGTTTAGATTTTCATGTGAGACGTTTGCTATGAACGTAGATATTGAGGGACTTGATGGTAATTTTAGATTTTGTCCATTTGGTTATAACTGGTAATCTGAAAAAAGTAAGTACTTATAACTATAGTAGTTAATGCTATTCTGTAAAATAACGTGAAGTGACTAGTGAGATGACTACCGATAACTTAGGTAAGATGGCGATAAGATAACACATGTGTGGCAATTGAAATCTTTGCTGTCGAATACTTACAAACTAGCGTGAAACAGGTACACTAAGCTCATGCCTGTGAGTAAGTAAGTGGTTTGCTTCATCAACATTCACAACTTGTGGTGCTAGTGTAAATTTTACTCCTGTTATAGATCTGTGTCTAGTAGCGTTATTATTGCAAATTCAGCAGTCAATTCGATAGTGTGATTTTATAGGATAGAATAGCATATATTGCTTAGTTTGTAATCTGTTGTCCGAGGCTATCTCTCTAGATCCGCCGCCACCGCATTCCCCGCCTGTCGTAAGTGGCGACTAAGTGGAGCGGTTTGTGAGTCACGGGGCGAGCAGTGGGGGACTGCTCGCTTTTATTTTAGCGTGGTCGGTCGGGGGCATCTTAGCCACCTTCATAGAGGGGCAGTAATGCGGCATTGCGCAGGGAAGATTCCGAGCATCTATCATTGTAGTGTAACAAGATGCCCCGGGGCCGTCTCGTATACATACGCCGCAGAAGGCTACCGCGGTTTTGGTTGCAGTGTCGGTGTAAGGCGTACATAAGGTTGAGGCCTCATGCTTGCTCGGATGTTGCTATATTCCCGAGAGTCGTCATTGGCCGGTGAAATCAAAATAACCTTTTTATTCACCCCTAGTGTTGGTAGGTAGCGATAACGCGTTATTCCCGTTAAGGAAAATACTACTCAATTTGTACTGAAAGTTTGCAGTTAACTGAAGGTTACACTCGAAGGATAAATCCACCAAAAGTTCCGAATATCATTACCGAAGAAGGTAGCCTGCATGCAAGAAGCAATTTGTAGGCTTGCAGCTTGAGTATTGGAAACTTTAGCGGCGTAAAGATTGACGCCACTGTAGAGTAACAGATGGTTGAGTTCCTCTATGGAAGGGGAACATTTCCAGTCAGGCAGATGTTGCGCCTGACCGGCCGCGACCCCTCCCACGGTTCTTATACGGTGGTATATATGAAACGCGTCGCTTTAATTCTGTAATTGCCATCCAGGATCGTTTATAGCCATCTTGCGTGATTGCTATGCTATAAATCACTATATTTGTGTCAACACCACATAGGTCTTCTCGTTGTTCCATTGGTGTTGACGAGATGGCGCTGAGTATACTAATTGTACCGCCACAAAACTAATCATGCATGAAATTTGTATATTTAATGCAGGTATTTTTATCTTGAATGCCATTGTGACAATATCTACATGCAAGTAATCGCTCAATGGAAACGCGGCTTTAATACCTAGCACTTATATACCTAAGTGATAATATTATCAGAAGGGGGAAGTAATAACACCATTGTTTAGGTAGTGGTTTATACTTGACTAATACTTATTATTCTATTATACTATGCTATTTTATGTTCAGCTAACTTATGTTCGCTGCTTTGTTTACTGGAGACTTTTCGATTGACTTCGGAAGTTACGTTCGATTTGCTCCTTTGGACACTTGTTTCAATTTGTATCCATTAATAGACACTAGTAACATAGCAGCAGCAATGGGTGGAGTCAAGTTAAATAGGCAAGTATTAGATACTTTAATAACAATATGTAACAAACTAGGTACATCTTACCTCAATGGTATCTTTAAATAAACGGATGCAGGTTTATAATCTTTTTAGTAAAATTGCACAATAATTTATCTAAATTTAACACGTCACATGAACAGTTTAATGTAATGTTATCAACGTGCATTGCTTTACGCTCGCGCGCGTTGACTGAACGCGTGACTGTTTAGGTATAAGTATTTACCGTTAGGTCTATATTTGTCGGTCAGTTATTATAAGTAGGTACTTATTTAGGTATAAGTCCATCAATGACTTAGACTTGACGTATGAGCCTTTATGAGACTCTATTATTGTGATTAGCTTTTAATGTGAGTGGATTTTATTGTATCCAAATATCAGGAACCAAATACAGAAACCGAAGGTAGTACTTAAGTACGTAGCTGTGTTATCTAGACGCTAGTAATCAGCGCTAACGGTAATAATGTTTGTACTGTTAACCTTGAATCCTTTTTTGGCAGGATATATTTAACTCGTATTCATCGATGATGGGTCACTATTATGCGAGGGACCGCCTGGATATGTATCACCAAAATGTTTATTTCTTTCGCCAAGCAGCAGTGCGTATGCACTGTCATGTTGTAAAGTGAATGATGAACTACTCAATACAATTTAATAAAAAAGAGGTTTCCTATAAAATGAATACATGTGAGTTATATGGCGAAGTTACTGATAGACTGACACGCGCAGGCGCAGGTGGTTGGTGTGCAGTGCTATAAAAATGTATAGTATTAGCCTATACTATACTATCCACTAGGCCTCTCCAAGCTCAAATTACGATCTTGTGCTATATAAAGCTTTCATTCAATAGCGGATGGGGCTGGACGGCGACGCGACGGCTCTATGTGACATATTCTATACCAACTAGTACGTTCAGGATTACAACTGTTGCACGTCCCGCAAGGATCGCTTCACCGTCTCGCTCGGTCCACCGTTTGATGAAACCTTTGACTAAATTACAACTGTTCATTCCGCGTCCGCTGTTTGAACAAAGCTTGAATATTTAATTGGAATGAGGTAGAAACTAACTATATTGTTTAATTTCTTTTGGTAGAGAAGTATGTACTGCATTTCAACATGTCGGCGAAGCTATGAAGTAGCATAAAGTATATCTTGGGAGCAGCGCCGCGATCGATTAGTGGGTCTTATCCTAAACATGCACCAACTGCCAAGTAAAAGACAGAGATTTATGACATAAATTTATTCCACAGTATGCAACAACCATAAATTACACTAATTGTATAACTAACAACAACACAATAGCGACATTTCCAAACAACTTTTATAAGCTAAGATACTCTTAATATCACAATTGATTTGCCTTTGGGTATAATCCAAATTTGTAATAGTTTAAAATATATGTACATGCGTCTCTAGATGAATACGGAGTTGTGTAGCCACATCGATGGCACGGGACCTCCTCGCCCGTACCTTCGATAAAATTAAGCGGGCGCCCAAAACTACACACCGCACTGAAGGGCTCCTAACAAATTTTTATATAAGGCCTTCTATGCCAAACTACGCCACTGGTAACACATTGTTCCAATTAGTAAAACAAGATAAGTGGAAGAATATCGTACTAATTAATTCAATAAATATGTACTTCGAAATTTACTGTAGTTTATAAAAATCTTATTATGTAAAAAATAAAGTGAAGATCGAAAGTAAGTACGTTTATGACATGTTTAGAACAATTTACAGCATAGTAACATGATTATATAAGTACATAATAGGACAGAGACCACAAATTTAATTCTTCCACGTCAAACCTAGAGTGTGAAAATCGGTTAAAATTTATAAAAGCGTTAATATTTTTAAAAATCAAAATACAATCTTTTTGGTCAGTATTTGAGTTTAAAATCCGTCAATGCTGCCGACTCGTCTGGGGTCTGTTTGGGGCACCAGGTAGCCGGAGGTGTCGCGGGCCGCCGCCACCATCGCGGCGAAACCAGCAGTGGGACCCAACTGTCTCGTCACATGACCTCTGCTTTGAAGACCTTCGATGACGGCCTGTTTAGAAAAATAATTGCCATAATGGATTTGTAATTAAATTGGATTTTAGATAATTATAATAACAAAGACACAAGTTTTATTAATAATAACGCTTGCTTACGCTAGGCTGTAATAGATACTATTTAGTAATATGTGGCAGTACCTAAATGCAATCAAGATGGCAATATGGGCTTAAAGTTGTCGTAAATTTTGCGTAAGTTTGTTAGAAAAAAATATTGTTACAAAAATTGTAATCATCTATTATAATGACGTAAATATTTCTGTTAGATTAATATTGTTTAAAGTTATAACCATATTATGTAATTAAATAATTTATTCTAACCAGTAACTTTTTAAATAATATTTATATTCTGACAATTTCGTTAGTTCGTAAAACAGTTTCGTTCTTCTCTGGTGAAAGAAGAACGGGCAAAAACACTAGTGTTACATATAAAATATAATTTGGCTCATCTTAAGATCTAGATTAATCTAAAGTTTAGGTTTAGGGCAAAATTACGTGAGCGGAGCCACGAATAAAAGTTAATAGGTATTAATAGTTTTTACCGAATCAATGTTGGCTTCATGCTGAATTTCCATCGGCAATAGTTGGTGATGAAGGCGCGCCCTTCTTATTGCTTCTGGTAGACCGATGCCCTCTAATAGAATGTATCTTGCAATCTGTAAAGAAATATAATATAAGACGAATTTATAACAAATATAATATAGACACAGTCATCTATCCATACAACAATAGTCAGTAAAGTATCTATTAGGGGTCACCCTTTTCCAGAGTGTCTTACCGTGGGTGCTTAGCACACCGAGCTTAGTTCGAATATCGGAAACCTACGAGTACCTCAAATTCAACGGGTGGCCCCCGAGGCAATAGGGGACCGGCCTATGCATGATTTTGCCCATTATTCTATATATAATGGTTAATAATACGAAAAAGAAGCACTGCTACGAAAACTGCATAAAAATTGGTTAAAAAATGACTGAGTAATTTATATTTAAAATATTGTAATGTGCAGAAGTGGCCGCGATGTGGGGATATCGCTTCATCTCTTTCTTTCGCACGCGTCGTAATTCCCGATGACGTCACATGTGGGTATTTCGTCTCTTTTCTGTTTCTTGTTAATTACCCCTTCCATCGAAATTCAAAGACTTATAACTTGTTGATTTTTTACCGGATTTCAAAAATTCCTTCTGTGTTATAATTTATATTATGTAAATATTTGATAAAAGTAAAGAACAAAAATGAGACCGGTACCCTATTCTTGTGCGCTCGGTGTCCACACCGAATGCACGCCCAAGCGCGAGGGGACATTTGTCGCGGTCCTAGGCACACAGTTAAGTCTGTATGATACCTCATGGTTGCCCAATTCAAATTGAGGCCGACGAGGGCCTTCTTCCCTCCTCCCAAACTAAGAGGGTTCCTTTTCCTTCCCCTACACTTCCTTTTCCAGATATCCCCTCCCTACTTTCCTCGATGTCCCTGCAGTTGCTAAGTCGGGGGATTCCAGTATCCCATTCGTAGGTTTCCCTCGGTGTTGAATGCGAGATCAGATACAAAAAAAAAATACGCAATAAACGTAAAGGTTGAAAGTAGTTTGTTAAAAGAATGGGGCGCAGCACCAAATTTAGTTTTTTTTATTAGTATTTTATCGCCTATGAAGAATAAATAAATTTAAATTATTATTTATTCTTGTTAGAAATAAGAATTTCTTAGGTCAGATTTTTTCGTGGTTTAGTTGGACGCTATCCCCGGCGTGTATGTGACGGGGGAGTGCGGAGACAATGTGTGTCCGCGCTTTTGTAATACGACCGTACCTACTTTTTAATTTTCCACTACGATGCCCATTATAAAATTATTATCTAAATAAGCAAACCACCGTAAAAGCATAAAACTTCTTTTTAACATACGCCTTAATTTTGTTCAAAATTATATTGGTAATATTGTTGCACTGGCTGTTTCTAAGTAATAAATATTAAAATTAAATAAATTTGTTGTTTTTATTTCGTACATGTAGCTCGAAAAAAATAAGTTCAGTTTACCAAGGCGACTTGTGTGGTTATCCTGGTGCCTCCAGCCGCTCCCAGCACTAAGTCCGCGGACCCACTGTTGGACAGGACGATACTCGGCACCATGGAGCTCAGTGGTTGCAGTCCAGGAGCTAGCATGTTCGCGGGTGACGGTGGCAAGCCATACGACGATTCGCGACCAGGAATGGCGAAGTCATCCATTTCATTGTTCAGTATTATGCCGAGAGACCGAGACCTTCTTTGCGCACCCCAGCTGTGAAAATAATTACATATGATACAAGGTTGCCTTCTGATCATCGGGTCATAATTTTAATAATGCGTTAAAGTATAAAATCGTTGCCAACTTTGTGTACTACGGCAGTATTATAATGTTTGAGAAACATGTTACAATAGTTGCAATGCATACACATTATTATTGAAATAAATTCAGTGTAACACTGGTCTTACATTGTTTATTTAGCTTTTATGGCAGTCTCATACAAAAAAATCAATACCATGACTAATGCCATGACTATTTGTGAGTAACACATTTATTAAAAAATATGTGTAATGGTAAGTTTGAAAGGTACATGTAGTTGATGGTGCTGGTGGCGGAGACGACGCTGCCGTCGGGCGCAACCACGACCACGTGCGCGGTGCCGTGGTCGTCGGCTCCCTGGAACAGCGCCCCGTAGTGTCGCCAGTCGTTGGATGTCTGCGAGTCGTTCACGAGCGAGCGGAATGAGACCGCCCAATCCACATTTGACAGGTTCCGCTCCAGCTGTACATCATCATCAGTTGTAGGAACATCGCTGATGAACATAGGTCTTACATAAAGATTATTAAACCGACCTGTTACAAACTGCTTGCTTCCGCATAATTAATATTTTTAAATTGTCGCAGGTATATATTTGTCACAGTTATATTATACTGTTCTTGTCTTGTACCTCTGACATTTAAATATGTCGATAGCAGTGTAGTTCATATATATTGAAACAGCGATCGTTGCGTCTCGTCAAGTCTTAAGTAATTTAGCTGGCCATCGATTAGTGCATATTTATTGCAATTTCTGTTACAGAGCTGAAGTTAAGCGTACCAAGACTTGTACTTACTTCCCGAATGACAGCAGAGAGACTTTCACGTGTAGGATCGCCGAGGCCAGTGCGTTTGGCATACGCGTACTTAAACGTTTCGACGACGCGGTGCCAGTACAGAGCGGAGCCGGTGGGCGCGTCGCCTCCCGCCCAGTCGCGCAGCATGTTCAGGATGAAGGCCAGCACCGAACCCGAGCCCGGCAGCGGCACTGAGTACAGCGTGTGCTCCTCTGACAAACGCGCGGTTATTGGCTGTTGCCATTCTACCCTGGAAAATCACATCGAAATGCTTTGAACTATGATATTTTTTATAGCGTCATGGTTAAGTCTATACTGCATCTAATAGAAATTAATGGCGTGCTGTGCACACAAACGATGACCATTCCTGGTTTAGCAATAAGCCCAGGATCTTGAGATATGATAGGTATGGTTACGAACTTGATTGTATTATTACCTGTAGTTCCTGAGGTCGTCTTCTGTCACGATGCCGCCGAAGCTCTGTATGTCTTGTGCGAGCCGCGCCGTAAGGGAGCCGTTGTGAATCGCCTCTGGGCCCTCGTCGGCTATTATATCCAACGTCTGCGCGAGAGTTGACCGTACGATCAAGTCGCCCTCGTTCCACACCTTGCCAGTCGCCTCGTTCATGTATACTTCCCTGTGCGACCAGAATGCCAGTATGACCGCATAATTCCCAAGATATAAATATTATTCAATACAACAGCGAGTTACATCAATACAAGACATTTCTTGTATGAGACATATTGTAAACAATTAAGTATTGAGTGCCACCCATGAGTAGCAGATACTTGTTAGGTAATGCGAATGACGATAAATAACTTTAATAATTGAAATTAAACAAATTTTCGGATTCTATCGCGGTGTTAGTATTTTATTTTCTCCCGACGTTTCGAAGACTTTGCAGCCTTCATGGTCACGGGGGGGACTAACTTTAATAAATCACCTCATAGAGGGTTCTGCGAGTATCCTGTCGCTGTATGACTGCAGCACGCGGCCCATGTATTCGCTGACGCGATGCCCACGGCGGCAGAGCTCGGCGGTCGGCTGCACCAGGTCGCGCCACGGCAGACGCCCGTACGCCTGATACAGAGCGCCGTAGCCGCGCAGTTCCCCCGGCACTGCCACGGCGAGCCCGCCCACCGTCGACGAGGCGTTCTCGTACATGTCTTGTCGCGTCGCGGCGGGCGCGCGCTCGCGAGCGTTCAGCACGCGCACGCGGCCCGTGGCTGCGTCGTACACCGTCGCCAGGAACCCGCCGCCGAGCCCCATGCATTGCGCGCACCCGACGCCCTCGCAGAACAACGTCGCTATAGCCGCGTCCACCGCTGTACCACCCTTTTCCAGTATTTGTCTGAAACACAGGATTAGGACGCGCTGATGACATTTAATTTATGAGCCTACGCAGCGTGTTGAATTGTTATGTACATACGAAGCATGACATTGTAGTATTATTTGCATAAGTGTTGTCGTTAATCATTGTTATAACTTTATTGTGTTTCCAATAGTGTGAAAATGTATTCTTTATTGACTGGTTACGTATCAACATATCAAGATAATATATTATTATCTGACTTTTATAACTACCTATGTAAGAAAACAAACCTAAGTAGTAATTCGATATTTTTTGATTAAACGCGCCAAGTGCTTTTTTTTATTACACACTGCCATTATTTACACATCCCTACTTAGGTTTGCACAATGATAATACTCTCATCTAATATAATACATAAATATACAAAATACGTATTAGTATAAGTCAGTATGACCGAACATGGTTCAGTAAGTAGGTATACACAAATCCTAGTAAAGCTTTACCCAAAGACGATTTACCAATTCATTTCAAATTATGTGGGTTTATGCGTCTGCGATCATAAACGGAATTATACATACGACTGGTTCCACAGGGATTGTCATAAATAACATTTTAATTTTGGTTTTTATTATATATAGACCATAAGCAGCGATAGCCTAGTTGGGTGTGGAACGAACTGCCAAGACGAATGTCCGCAGGTTCAAATCCCAAGGGCACACACCTCTGACTTTTCTAAAAAATCATGTGTGTATTCTTTGTGAATTTATCGTTCGCTTTAACGGTGAAGGAAAACATCGCGAGGAAACCTGCGCACATCTGAGAAGTTCTCTATAAGAATTTCGAAGGTGTGTGAAGTCTACCAATCCGCACTAGGCCAGCGTGGTGGACTAAGGCCTAATCCCTCTCAGTAGTAGAGGAGGCCCGTGCTCAGCAGTGGGCAAGTATATAATACAGGGCTGATATTATTATTATCTTTCCTGCGGGAAATCACGGCGTAAAGGCCGGTCCTTTTGGAAGGCTTGCGTGGGGACATAGATCCAACACGTAGGGGACCCTTTAAGATACATTACTCTAGTTGGGGTTTATACACCTTGCGAGCATTCTCTCTGTCTGTACTTATGGAGGAAATACAGCCAAAGACAGTGCTTGCAAGGTGCAGGGACTATTGCAGAAAAGATGGGAATTATACTGGGTCTATGGATGGGATCTAGCTGGACTGGTTGCTGGGCTATTGATTGAGACAACGGGACGCCTGCCAAGTAAAATGTCTCAATCTTATGTATTCAAGGCAGACGGTGACTTGCCCCCACTAGATGGGCATCCCATAAGTGGCGTAAGCTAAGGACGCAACACCGGTGTGGGTGGCTTAAGGGTGTCGAGAGGTGTGCACCGATTTCACCATCGCGGGTCGCTATCGCGTCCCGGAGCGGGTTTCCTCGCTATTACGCAGATTGAGCACTTCCACCCTGGAGCTGAGGTTCTTAGCTCTTGCGACTTCCACCCCTAGCCGGCCAGTTAAGGCAAGCCAAGGGTCAGGGGGTCTCATTTAGCCCCCACGGAATCAGGGAACGCGGTGTCGCCACTCACCGTCGGCTCGCCACAAAGCCGCCCCTGCGGGCTTATTATTATTATTATTATAGACCACAGCCAAGATTTGAATAGGTTTTTTTATATAAAACTATTATTACTCAGTAAAAAAAGAAAGAGACTTTCCCGCCCTCACACCCATCCCTACAACTCCTATAAGCCAGGATCAGCAGTGGCACGCATTTTATGACACCGAGCAGTAAAGCACGGCGAATGTCAGGGAAAACTAATATGTCATTATACCGCAACGAAATTAATCGAATAGAAAAATAGGTACAACAATGTAAAATTGTTAATAAAAAGAAAGTAAAATATATATGTCGATGGATTATAATGTACAAGATTATATCGTTTATTTACATAAACAATGTGACACGTGTCCGCTCCGTGACCACGAAGCCTTCGTGTCAAGTCTTCGAAATTTCAATAAATGCGCAAAATAGTTTCATTTCAACATCTAACATTCGCGTAATCATATGAAATCATTAACAAAAAGTCGTAATTTTTTTATTTCCTGTTACACAATATTATATTGGAATTTAATCAAATTTTCGTTACATTTATGAAAGCATTTTATTAACTTTTAAAAATAAGGTAGACTATCAATGGTTCCGTAATCTCACTCTCACTTTAAATTCATTCGTTCAACTCATTACATAAGTTCTTGGTTTTTACATAACATTACGATAAACATTTAAGTAATAATTACTTTAACAATGTTTTCTTGACTAATAAACCAATTGAAGGTCACATTAGCGATGGCAACTAGTAACAATTCGGTAGGTATTCGATGTGACCTGTATAGCACGGCTGACTAATGTGTGGTTTAATTGGGAAATCTGAGGCCGGTCAAGATAGTTATTTTGGCTGTGGTTAAGGGAAACTTTTTCTTTGGGGTGAAACCGCTGCATATCACCCACGGCCCTTATTTACGGATTGGTACAAAAACTATAGGTAAATAAATAACTATAGGTAAAACGACCCGGAAAAGGTATCTAACGGACTAAGGTATAGGAGGCACTACGCCACGACAGTAATATTAAGAAATCTAATTGTTAGTTTCTCTTAGGCGTACTAGACTAGTCAGTTCGAGCAATACCAACCTTCCGATTGAGGCGCATTCGTATCCATTGGCGGCGACAGCAGCGCGCGGGAAGCGCGGGTGCTCAGGCCCGACCCATGGCTGGAGTACTAGCACAGCCACCAGCGCGCCCGCGACCACCGCCGCAAACACGCTGCCCAGTAGTATACAACGACGGGACTTCCAAAATCTGGAAACAGTCATAATTATTAGTTCGTAACAGTCTTATTCAGTCGTACACTAACATTTCTTTCCATAAAGACGTTTGATGGCGCGTCGGGCTGCAACGTAAATTTATTGGCCTATTTAAGTGGCTAAAATGAAATTAAAATGAAATGTTTTGTTGGAATTAAAAGTTTTCACAATTAACTGAATGATTGCAATCTTATAAGATTAGCTGCATATATATGCAGTATAGCTTAAATGATTTTGGAAAATAGCCATTAGCCGGTCGGGCCGCATGAAAAAGCCCGGCGAGCCGCAGGTTGAGTGTAACTGATCTAATTGAATATAGCTTGGCCTCGCCATAAACATGAGTACGATCTTTGGCTCTGTAAGTGTAAATGATGCCGACTACTGATCACAAATAATAACAATATCAGCCCTGTATTATATACTGTCCCACTGCTGCAGTGCTGGGCACGGGCCTCCTTTACTACTGAGAGGGATTAGACCTTAGTTCACCACGCTGGCCTAGTGCGGATTGGTAGACTTCACACACTCAAAATTCCTATAGAGAACTTCTCAGGTATTTATGCAGGTTTCCTCATGATTTTTCTTCACCGTTAAAGCAAGCGGTGAAAGATCTCTAATTACTGCCACATATTATTTCATTTACAAATCCAACAGAGTAGTATTTGATACCTTTTTTACTGCAATGAGTAAAAATGATAATAATCATTACATTAATTCATGCATGTATAACTGGCTTTTTGGTCCATAAAATAAAAAAATATCATCCAAAGATAATTTTTGAATTGAACTTTGTTTTGACTCTACATAACATAAGATAGTGGACCCGTAACTTGAGTGCTTCAAGTGCTAGTCTCAGTCCATGTTAAGAATTTTAATAAATTTAGTCAATGGTAAAAAATAAAATCGTAAGTATGACATTCAGAACAATCATTTAAAATTGTTTTGAATTGTATAATATTATACACTGCGCGAACTTTATCTCGAGATTTTTTTAAAGTAACTAAATTATACTATCTATGTAATCAAAGTATTTTTAATTTTTATAAATTGCACTGCAAAGACTATAAGACATGTACGAGTATAATAACAAAGATAAGAAATAATGATGACATCAATTTGCATTGCACCTGTCTATTTGGTTTATATAAAAATACTTAGATTGTTTTCATACCATTAAAGAGTTACTTTATACATTTGTATTACTTATGAAGGTACGTAGGTAACTATATGCAAAAATTAATATATTTCTCATACTTATATTGAAGTGATAGACGTCGTAAATGACTCTTTTTGGAAGGAGAGTTTGACATGTCGCTGCAGCTTTCAACAATTGAGAAATGATTATGTAATGAGACAACTTACATCTAGATGTATTTTTTCCACTTACGTTAAAAAAATGGTAGTCAAACACTAATAAAACAAACACACGCGTAACATTGTGTTTTATAAGATACAATATCTTAGCAATTTACGTTTATGTGTCATCAAAAATTTTGTAAACTAATCAAAACATGATACTGAAAAAAAATTCAATGACAATTGTGTATTTTATGTAAAGCAAAAAGTATTATTAAAGTTACCAACATCTACAATACAACCGAGTTGGTCACGACGACCTTCATGGCCGATAGAGCCGAAGAATCAAATATTTTCGAACAGATTGAACATCGGCAGACTTCTAGATCAGATTCTACAGAACTAGAAGATATTTGTATTTTTCGTACGTATTTTAGTTGCAGTAAATTGCAATACCTGTTGTATCTTTTGATATTTCCTGTTGCCTATTGTACAATTTTGTGTCATAATGTTGTAGTTGCTCCTCGTCGATTTACGAAGTTTTATACATTTTATCTGACAGAACATGATTCTCGTTGCTTGTTACTGTTATTTTTCTTTCCTATTATAATTATACCAACTGAGGAGAACAATGGTTGTTATCTTTCCATGAAGTTATGAGGTACTAATAATGAGTTATAAGTCATGAGGAAAGAAATATTTAGGTACTGCAGAATAAGTGTTATTTAAAACAGAAATGGGTAATGTAGAGAATAAAATATTACATATTTGGCATCTATTACAGGTAATACGATAAGAAATTAAGGCCAGTGTGTCAAAGTAAAAGGTTTACTAATATTGGTCAAAGTACTTATCGATATTTCCAAATAAGTATGACAGTGATTTTTTTTACTAAATATTCGCACGCATTCTAGGCAGATAAAGACCGTCACGCGTCCTTCAGTTAAGGTCTTTGGAGTAGCGTAGCTTGCCACAGAGGGGCTCTATATTTAAATTTCTTGGGGGCCCTTCGGTGCAATATGAACTTTTTGGCGCCTGCTTAGTTTAATCTAGGAATGGGCGAATACGGCTGATACGGCGGTAGCTACGCCCCTGGGTTGTATACATCGGTTGTAAATAGGTATATGAAATGGAATAGGCCAGCCGTATACAACTTTTTTATACGCGCCACAAAGATGATTTAGTTATGGTGCATCGTCGGCCCATAACATACATTCAGTTACAAATGTAATTAAAATTTAATCTTTGAACGCGTTAATGTCTGGAACTACTGGTTCCAATTTATTTATTTTTTTTTGTGTTGGATAGCCCATTTATCGAGGAAGGCTATAAATAACATCACGCTATGACCAATAGGAGCGGAGCATCAGTGGAGAATGTTGAAAAAATCGGGAACATATTCCTTTTGAAAGCTTCCGTTGCGTGCGCTACATGAACGGTTAAAGTTAAGCAACAAAGATGTATGACAGAATTGTTCCTCTGAAAAAGTTCTAAAAATAAATTATAAAACGAAGTCCCCCGCCAAATCTGTCTGCCTGTCTGAACGCGATAAACTCAAAAACTTCTCAACGGATTTCGATGTTTGGTATAAAGGTAGTTTGAGGAAAATATGTATTAGGCATAGTATACTTTTATCCTGGAAAACTGTTTCACGCAGGCAAAACCGTGAGCAAAATATTTATATAAAATCTTAACCGAATTATTTTAGTATTTTAAAGTCAATGTATAGTTCAAGTAATCTTGGGTCAAGTTTCTTTGATTTTAGTAAAATTTTCGGAGTCAGGTGGTCCACTTGCAGAAGTTCGACGGGTCGCAGATTGAGTAGAACTGGCATAGGCCATAATAGTACAGTAGAAACTAATTATGCTGCTAACTATAACAATGTAAACAGATAAGGTAAAGTGCTGCATTAAATCTATTAAAATTGGTAGTGTACTTGGGCCTGGCAGAGTAGTAGGTATGTTAGTTGACTCTACTCTTTATAACTACCCGTGTGCACTAGGCTTTATAGCTATCACGAAAAATATTATTACGATTAGTATTCTGAAGTTAAAAAATATATTTTAAAATTTTAGACGGCCAACAAAATTATTTCATCACGCGTTACTCATAATTTGTAGTATATGCGACATAGGTGTTGCTCGCGGTTTCGCCTGCGTGAAAAAGCTTTTCCTGGATAAAAGTCCCAGTGTACTTTTATAAGATTAAACGTATCCTTAAGGTTAATCCATGACATGGTCTATAATATACATGTACTTATCAAATTTGATATGAATCTGATCACAGTTTCCTGGTTTTATAAAAACATCTCTACTAGCCTTCGTACAGATATTTATAATTAAGTAAGATGTAGAATAATTTATTGTAAATAGTATAATAGTACAGTGCAATACGAAGGATACGTATCTAAGTCTTTGGCGGAAGAAAATTTATCAAAATTCTTAAATATTTATATTACGTACTTACCTACAGAAATGACAACCATAATCCCAAAATAATTTTATGATGTATGATTATTTTTGAAACAATTACTGATTAAATACTTCTAAATATTATTTACAAATTTATGGTCGTAATTAATTAACTTTAAATTAATTTTAAATGCGTAGTTTAATCATCTATCAGATGCTATAGGTCGCGAGTTCAGTATTGATTGACCGATGACCATTATCATTAACGACCTTGTGTCAATTTTTTGTGCTGTGTTAGGCATTATTACTGGTTTTATCTTTATTCTTTATAAAATTTCAATAGAATAGAATATCGTTTGTTAACGGTTTTTTGGCGCGATTTATTATATAGCATAAACGATAAAATTAACCCTTGTGCCCTCTAACTACATTATCTTCATATCCTAACACCACTCCAAGGTGGGATTGGAGCAACATATATCATGTTGGGCTGGTTTTATTACCGGGTACCTCCTCACCACAAGTCAAGAAAAAAATAATGATTCGGATATTTCAACATACTTCTCAATTTAAAAGGATATTTCGTAAACTGATCGTAATTTTTGAACATATAGTGATCATTTATATTCTACAATGCGAAACGGTTGTATAGAGCATTATAGAATAATCCATGGTTTTTACAAAATTTTCTTGAATAGCATGTGAGGATGTGTGCGACTACGATACCGCCGCCTCCATCAGCGTATTGTAGTAAATATATCTACACGCAATGCGTTTTCGGGCACGCATTTTTCTGCTCCCAAAACATATTATGACAAGTACAAATAAGATATTAAAATGTGTTTATTATTATGCTCATGTGCGCATGTACATACAAATCCCGAAAATGACTCATTAGTCTCCTAGTTCGATTCAGATACATAGCTAACCTAAAGCTACTATACGGATAGTTTATTGTATGATTTGGGGCTGACATCGTACGCAGTAATCACCACAAATATATCATATTTCGATTTCATGGTGACAAGGCGTTCTTGACTTTGCACGTGTTGGGCTAGCGGCATGTCAGAAGCGTAATGTGTGACCGCAGGTTTCCTAGAATCGCGTTATAGATAACGATAAGAGTATCATTCGGCCTGTAGCCTTGAATCGTTCTGAAACCTGGCCCTCAAGAGGTATTTTAAGAATATCTATGTCGATGAAGATGCTACGGTGGATTTGCAATATTACACGATGGATATTAGATCGTATATGTAACGTGCACATTCTCCGAATCATATCCGACATCATAATCTCCGTATCATACCTATTTCACATCCGACGCGGCAAATAAATTCCAGATCATGTGGAGACGTCTTAAGACAACCGCTGGAGCACGTTGGCAAATTTACTGTGCCAGGCTATACCAGACCTACGTCCCCGTGGGCTGCCCAAGAAGCGTTCGCCTCGCGTCCTATAGGTGGACATGGGAGGATGCGCAAGACCGAGCGAAGTGGAGGCTAGAATCAGGAAGGTCGATACTGGCACTAGATCAGGTAAACTCTAAGCAGTAGAAGATGACAACTAAAATCTCATTATTATGTTATACAAGAACCGTCATGAATTAATCGCTTACTGTTACTGTTTATGCAATTATCAACAAACTAACCGGTGTACCTATGTGTTTTTTTTAATATTAAAGTATGTTGTATGTTAGTATCTATGCGGTAAAAACAAATAATTTGAGCGATAGGCAGAATGAGAATTTATTTGCAGAGAGATAATTTTGATAAGATTTAACCAATTTATGGCCCCCCCGAGGCAATTCTTGTGTACTCGGTCTTCACACCGAATGCACGCACATACATGGAGGGACATTAGCCGCGGCCCTGAGCACACAGTTCAGCATGTATACCTCATGGTTGTAACTACACATTGAGGCCTATGAGGACTTGCGAACACATCTTGGTCTTCTCCCCTTCATCGTAAGAGGGTTCTTTTCCTTCCCCCAAAAATCCTTTCCCAACTTTCCTCCAGGTCCATAGGCGTTAAGCTGGGGGATTCTAGTAACTAATTCGCAGGTTTCCCTCGGTGTAGATTGCAGGGTCTTATGCACAATAAAAAAATCATTGGGCGCAAATTGATTAGTATCTGCCTATTATTAGTAGTAACTATAGTTAATGTTAACTTTGACAAATATTTTAGCAATTCCCTTTTTGACAGGTGCAGACTAATTTTGTATACATACATTGTTATTTTTAAACTTGTTTTAGCGTTAAGAGGTCATTAAGAATTGCTTAAATAGCTGTCGAAAACATCACCGGTTTCCTAGTTTAAACCTTATTAAGAGGCAAAATGGCTGGTTTTGACTTACAGCTAATCGAGTAAGTTTGTGTTTTAATTAAGCATAGGTTTGCGACATTTTTATAAGTAAGACTGATAATTATAAACTCAAGAACATATGCAGCCTATTTCAAAAAGAGTTTATAATTTTTTGAGATAAAACTTGATTTTGTTCGTTTTATGCTTAAATGATATGCAACAATATCACTCAAAATTATAAGTATTTACTGTGCACTTAGTGTGGACTCTGACCCAAAAAATTACATCATAATAATATTATGTAGATTAAATACCGGAACGTCTATACCAATACAGGGTCATTTTGACATTACGTTACTAAATAAAAGCACATACTCGTCCTCATCACTGCTAACATATTGCCATAAATCATATGAATAACGATTTTTTTCACCTCCATTTTTACTTTTCTGATTTATACATTTTGTATTTTATTTCGAATATGATGTGATAGTGTATATTTCTAACTGAAACTGTAATGTTGCTGCAACGACAAATTCTATTAAAGTAGTAGTAGCAGCATTCGGAAGAGTAAAATTAAATTGACCTGTTATTGATATTTATTTTGTTCGAAATTTAAACTTTTTTATTTTACCTACACCTACAGATAGAGTAATTTGTTATTAACAAGAAGGTAATTCGGTATGTGATATCATTTAGTAACACAATGTCTAATTTACCCTGTATGTAAAGGATAATAATAAGGTTTGTTGGTATGCCTACGAACCCACTGCGAATACATTAATATATGAATTAAATGTATTCGCAGTACGGTAACATATTTTGACGCTATGATGTCAGGGAGCGAGGTAGTTAGGTACCTTGTGGCTAACCGCTTATTTTCCGAATTTGTAAACTACTACGTATATTCCCTAGCTGATTATGCCTCCACTACTGTGAATACAATGGTAACATATTTTCGCCCCATGATGTCAGAGAGCGAGGAAACCTACGTTATGGCTACCCACTTATTTTCCGAATTTGTAAACTACTACGTATATTACCTAACTAAGTATGCCTTCACTACTGCGAATACAATGGTAACATATTTTCGCCCCATGATGTCAGAGAGCGAGGAAACCTACGTTATGGCTACCCACTTATTTTCCGAATTTGTAAACTACTACGTGTATTACCTACCTAACTAAGTATGCCTCCACTACTGCGAATACAATGGTAACATATTTTCGCCCCATGATGTCAGAGAGCGAGGAAACCTACGTTATGGCTACCCACTTATTTTCCGAATTTGTAAACTACTACGTATATTACCTACCTAACTAAGTATGCCTTCACTACTGCGAATACAATGGTAACATATTTTCGCCCCATGATGTCAGAGAGCAAGAGAGCCTACGTTATGGCTACCCACTTATTTTCCGAATTTGTAAACTACTACGTATATTACCTAGCTAAGTATGCCTCCACTACTGCGAATACAATGGTAACATATTTTCGCCCCATGATGTCAGAGAGCGAGGGAGCCGACGTTATGGCTAACCGCTTATTTTCCGAATTTGTAAACTACTACGTATATTACCTACCTGGGGAACTACAATTGATTGGATGTTTGGTAGCGATTGTTTTAAACGTTGAATGAATGATGATTTGGAAATAAATCCCGCCAAGCCGAATTTCAGCCACGTCGGCCAATCTCAATGGAGATCAGCAGTGTACAAGTGTGTGAGCAATACACAGAGGCACTCTCTGTTCCTCTACTCTCTTTGTCCCGTGAGACGGCAATCCAACATGACCGGGGAGAAATCGGCTCAATTTGGTTTCAGATTTGAAAATATAGACTGAAAAAGACCAGATGTCAAGTCAAATCAAGATGCCTTGCTACAATCCGTCACGTTAATATTGTGTATGGGAATGATTATGCTAGCGATAGACGTATCATTAAGGTAAGTAAATTCCATATTTTTTTTTAGTTTTCTAAAGTTCCAGTTTTTAGGTTTCAGAAACTGTAGTCAAAATCGCTAATGCTAATGCGTTAACCATGGCAGAATGGAATATTGACTACAGTCTCTTTAATCAATCTCTACTTTTATCTGGGAAAAATTGGCCGTGGGTATTTAAGTTGAGGGAAAAAAATCCGCGTGCTCATCTGGTAATAAGAAATGCCTACGTCATAACTTAAATGTACGCGATTTGTATTTGTATTGGCCTCAGCATTAATCAAAATTAAAACGTATAGTCAATTTTAGTTCATAGGTAACTGAAATCACTACAATTATTCACTTAAATAAATGTTATTTATTTTGTAATCATTTGAATACAATTTATTGTTACTTAAAGTACTTATTTATTGTATTATTTTAAAACGTTTATTTAATCTATAGTTGGAATTCTCAAACGATCGATTGTTACGAAGTTTGCGATTGCACAATAAAATTGTGAAGTGAATAGGAGGTACTAAAACGAAATCATTAAATGAGATATAAATATTATCTATTTAAATGAGATAATACAATTATGAATAGGTAGATAAGACAGAAAAGGTATTAGCATATAATTCATGAATGCTTATGTATGATAAAAATATTAACTTATATTGATGTATGTAAATGAAAGGTATATTCACACAAAATTTCAATCTATATATATACTGTTATATAAAGGTGAAGAGTTTGTTTGAACGCGCTAATCCCAGGGTCGAACATCATCAAGCCTATGGGTTTGATTTGAAAAAAATATTTTAGTTTTGAATAGCCCATTTATCGAGGAAGGCTATATAACATCACGCTACGACCAAAAGGAGCGGAGCATCAATAAATGTTGCGAAAACGGGGAAAATTTATTACTTTATAGTTTTCCTTGCATGCACTGCTATCCGGTTTTTACGTAAAAATCATGTACGATAGAGAAGTTTCTCTTAAAAAAATCTAAAACATATTATATAACGAAGTCCCACGCCGCGTCTGTCTGCCTATCTGAACGCAATAAACTCAAAAACTTCCCAACAGATTTAGATGAAATTTTGAATGGAGATAGTTTTAGACTCTGAGAATGATATAGGCCCCTATATCTCGGGAAAATATATAGCGGGAGTTTGACACGGAATCTTTATTCACGCGGGCGAAGTCGCGAGCAAAAGCTAATAATTAGATAATATAGATTTATTGTGCGAAGGTAACTTTAAATAATATTAAGTGTCTTGTCAAAATATTATGATCCCTTGCTGAATTGTTTTGGATGGAGTCTGATATGGAGATAACTTGAAATAATGATGCGTGGTGGTAAATCCATTTGGATATTACAATAAAGTACAGTCAATTCTGATACTAGGAATATTGAACGTTTGATGATTTCTTTTGTAGCATGAAATAACGAAAGACTAAGTAACTGTTCCATTCATGGTTCAAACTGGATTGGAACATCATGAACACTAATAATTAGGACTCCTTTGTTTAAGTTCTATTAATTAACAACAGGTATATATTGAATAATTAAAATATATTACATTGAATAAGCGGCGATAGCCTATTTGGGTGTGGAACGGACTGCCAAGACGAATGCCCGCAGGTTCAAATCCCTAGGGCACACACCGCTGACTTTTCTGAAAAATCATGTGTGTATTCTTTGTGAATTTATGGTTCACTTTAACGGTGAAGGAAAACATCGTGAGGAAACCTGCACATCTGAGAAGTTCTCTATAGGAATTTCGAAGGTGTGTGAAGTCTACCAATCCGCACTAGGCTAGCATGGTAGACTAAGGCCTAATCCCTTTAAGTAGTAGAGGAGGCCCGTGCTCAGCAGTGGGCAAGTATAATACAGGGCTGATAATATTATATTATATATTGAATACATATTGATGATAGGGTTGATTGTGTTGAAGAGCGAAAAATTAACGAATTTTAACAGAAATAATCGGGATTTTTTTTTTGGCCTATTTACCACATTTACTACAAAGCATGAGATATGTTTATTACCTAATAATCTCCTAGAAAATTTTCGATTTGGACAGATGTTCAAAAACGCTTTTTTATTCGTCAAATTTTAATCAAGATAATTTATACTATATATTTGGATAGAACTCTTAAAAACAAGCTTATTAAAATGATTTAAATTTAAAGACCTCAATTATTGAGATTTTTATTTTTCTTTGATAATAATTACATTTAAAATAAACGCTATCGAAATATGAATGTATGTGCTACATTGGAATGAAACCCTAAAAAAGTAAAATTGTAAAGAAAAATATATTTATCTCTAAGAATAACAGATACTTAGTAAAAAAAACATATTTTTTGGCCGATTTTAAGAATTGAGTTATTTTGATAAAATGATTTTTTAGTCTCTTCTTGTTATGCATCTACTATTATTACTTGATATTATAATCACCGACAAATAAATGGTGATAGTATAAAAGAAGAACAACAACCACAAACGACATTTTTTTTATTTTTATATTTTTTTTAAAATGTTCCCTTTTACTTTTTTTAGTTTTGACGAATCAATGAACATATTTTTGAGTTACTCCATCAAGATAATTATTTCTTATTTTTCCTATAAATAGAGGCGTATACAATTATTCTTTTAATGATTCCAAGCATATGTTTGCCACTTTATTATCCAATAAGTTTAAGGTTGGTTGGAATTTGTTCGAAATAAAGAACCAGGACCCATACAAAAATAAAACATCATTGGCCCAACTCGGTATTCGAATCCGGGACCTCAGAGCAGTAGTAGTACCGCACACGCAATATAACTAACTACGCCATTGAGGCAGACACCTGCTATCATATTAATTAATATTCCATTCGTCTAGCCGTTCGACGTTTGCGTCAACCAAGGTTTAATATAATTGCTTAAATCATTCGAGGGCACCAAATGTCACTGCTAAGACTAGCTAAAGGCGGCAGGGCACTACGTACTTCTTTCAAGGCATTTCCTTGTAATTTTTGGTTAGGAAACTTGAGAGTTTTTTTATACGTGCATGACGAAGTAAGCCCACTGCACCTGGTGGTAAGTGGAGTGGAGTCTAATAGTATCGACTGACGAGAGATGATTACCCCTCAGCAGTCGACACAATTATGCCGTCCTTTTGAAACTGGATATACACAAGCTGATTCCGGAACACAACACACTTACGAGTTACGTGGGCCACTATGGCGGGTTTCAATACCTTGTATACGGTAATCGCTATCCGGGCGGATATGAAATATATTTTACCACCTGCAAAAACTATTTCATAAACTGTAATTGCGTTTTTAAAAAAATACTCGATGACTTTGGGAAAATTTACATTGTGTAGGTAAATTTTCTCATCGTTGATATTTCTTTTTAATGCATATATACATAATGATTTCATATGTTTGCACGAAAGTTAGACATTAAATTTAAAGTTTTTTTTCAGATTTTATCGCGGTTTTAATTATTTTAGTTTTCTTCCGACGTTTCTAAGTCCCCCCCCCCCCCGTGACCCCGTGACCGTGAAGGCTGCAAAGTCTTCGAAACGTCCGGAGAAAACTAAAATAATTAAAACCGCGTTAAATTCCGAAAATTAGTTTAATTTTAATGAATATATACAACAATATTAGCGTTACTTATAGAGTACTTATATGGTGCACGTTTTCTTTTACGTTTCACGGACAGGTACGCCTATTGTCGTTTGTATGGAAATTTAAAATTCAATAGTGTAATGTGTGATAATGTTTCTGTATAGGTCCGATTAAATTTCGATTTGACATTTATACAGAGTTAGATTTTTAGATCCAAGTATCTGCCCTATCTCTGTTATAAGACATCGTAAACCAGTAATAAAGTTGTAGAAAATGACGTATTTTATATACCAATATTAAAACGTAATATATTGATAAACCATGTTAGTTAAATAATAGCAAATCATGCACACTTTCAAATATTTATCTTATAGATGGAATCAAATTACGAAATCAAATTTATCTCAGCTCGTCTCACATCCATTTGTCACAAAGACAGTTCGTATCAGTGACCTAGATGTGAGCCATCGATACAATATTACCTATATTTACTAAGCAGTCGAGATATTTATTATTGAAAGAATTTGAATGCCAAGGGTAAACGTCATGTAAAAGAAAATTCCTACGGTCACTAAATGATCAATTTTAGTCACTCAATTAGAACACGTTCTACTCACCAAATACGACACAACATATATTTTTTGCTATAACAATAAAATGTTTAAATTATGACTGGTACTTTGTATTGCAATGTACCTTCTGATGTAAGCAACAATTTTACGCAACGTTTGTCGTGACATCGCAATGGTACATTTTATTGTTAAACGATCGTCATAACTGGTTACGAACAAGCATAATTGGATACGTAATTTAAGTTTTTCTAGCAAGTTGTACTTACACCACAAAGATGAGGATTCACTTTTCTCTGTACACACCTTAATTCAATTTATTTCAAATTTATCGAATTAGGAACACGTTACACTAGTTAGTAATTGGTTTAAAAATACACAAACCTACGCAAATTTACTATTCAATAAAATAATGTTTATTTTGCAAGTAATAAAATATTTAAACATAATATTTTACTGTTGGTAAATCATCTACATATTAGTACGAATCTAAGTGTCTTCTCACCTCATAATTTGTATTTACAGGACGCACCCACTGTTCGTACTGGTTCTCGCCAACTGCGCGAGAGCACTGTTTCAAGTCGTTTGGTAAGCGAGCCACTTCGAGCAACGGGAAAAAATAAAAATCATATTGTTTTCAAAGCTTATAGTAATAAAGTACGCCATCACTAAGATTATAATATTATACAAAAGCCGCGCGTGCGACTGATAAAATGAATGTTGCGTTTTGTATCCTATTTCGATGTTATCTATTGTATATATATATATATCTATGATATGTTTTATACAAAGTATATGTTTGTATGATAAGGGTTATAAATGTATCCTCAGAGTTTCTAAGATGAAAAATTTACTTGATTTTTGAGCAATTCATTAAACTTACCTTAAAAAAGATAAATAAATAATTACACGCAGATTATGAAAATTTATTTAAGTAATTGTGAATGACCTTCACAGGTGCAATGATCGGTCGGAAGACCAGTTTTGATGCACATTGCACAACCAATATTATATAGTTCTCTTTGATAATTGACTGGTTTATATATTCTTTCGTAGTCAGGTATTTGGGCTCAATCAGTCCAATATACCACCTAAGCATTACTATAAAAAAAACTGAACTCATTTGAAAGTTTCGGATCCAGAAATCCTAATAAATGAAACACTAACAGCATTTGGTTTCAATAAATATCCCGAACATTTTTGTAGTAAAAATATTTATTTAAAATATATTATTTCAATGACACGTTCATTTAAATCATTCTGATACAGCACTTATAAATAGAGATAAGAATAAATTACACTAATCAGGATGAAGGCATTACGAAGCGTATTTCCAACATTCATTCAGAAAGTGCTTCCGCATGTGCGACTGATCCCCAAGGAGGCAAAGCATATTTCGATTGTATATTCTGTATACAAGTGGTTTTAAAACAGTAAGAAGCTGTTTATATAAATAAACGATAGTGAACATTGTATTATAATTTATAATCGAATAACAAGTGTTAGGTGATTATACAAATTGTTTTATGTATTTGTTAAAAGTAGCTTACATAACTAAATAATATTTGATTTGGTAACTAATTTGTATCGTCGGCTTAAAGTGAAATATGCATTGTCATTTTAGTATTAAATAAGTTCGCATTATGACAAAAATAATTAGGTATTAATGAACTAGTTGTCTCAAAAAGGCTTTTTTTATTTTTGTATCGGGACACAATATACTTTCATTTCCCTTTAAGCAGACGAGTTAGGGTACAAAAGTAAAAATACAGTTTTTAACAATATTAATAATTATTTAATCAAAATGTGAACATAAATATCCAATTAGTCATTGAAAAGCTATTATTTTTCAAAAAGTGCGTGTAGATATGAAATAAACTTGAAATTAAATACATATTTATAAAAATGTTTATCTTTGTGGAAGAGCTTGGTATAAAATTGATAACATTAATTTCACGGTTCCTCTACAACATTTAAACAATAAGGCACTGTTATAAATATATCACATCTTCTGATAAAGGCCATGCAAAAAGATCGATAAAGTAATATTCTATAATCGTACAATAACTTTAGTTACTTGCTTCGTTAATGTAAAATACTTTTTAAGGTGGTAGCTCAAGGTCCATTTTCATACATTTTGTTTCGGCTTTAATCTGGGTAACTAAACAAGTATTGGCAAGTAAAGAATTTAAATTCACTTAAATTCAATATTAATTATTTTTACATTTTTCTTTCAACTGCGAGAACTAATCACTAACTAGACGTGAATTTAAATTCTTTACTTGCCAATACTTGTTTAGTTACCCAGATTAAAGCCGAAACAAAATGTATGAAAATGGACCTTGAGCTACCACCTTAAATAGCTTAATATTTTCATATACAGTGTGTTTTTTTTAGTAGGATATTACGGGGAGTTATTTATTATAATATCAACATTGACAAAATCAATTAGATAAATATCATTAGGGCTAAATGTCATTACAAAGGATATATCAGCACATCATCCAAATAGATATTTTTCACACTGGAAACTGGCTAATGACGTCTTTATGTAATAATAATTTTGGCATACTATTTTATTCTGTCAGGTGTGTTGTCCTTTACAGTTACTACAACATTTTTATAATGCGTTATGTTAGGATTATAACATTATCGGATAAAAAGAATTGAAACAGCAGAAATTAGTAGAATTTATTAAAATGTTTTCACCCAAAAAGCAAATGGTTTTTAAGACAATTTCTCTGTTTCTATTATGATGTCGAACTCCAAACTGTACCAACCAACCAACCCAATAAAAAAAAATACACACACTGTATTTCATTTTTCTATTTCAGATTAGAATATTTTCTACCAAATTTTATTTTCTATTTCTTAAATTTCGATTACATCAGTCGGAAATGAATATAAAAATTAACTACATAGTAACTCTATACGATTTTACCTTAAACATGAGTAAAACAAAGTTCTTAAAATTACAATTACTTTATCTAACTGATCGATGTTAATTACAAAACAATTCATTAATATCTATGTAAATAGACAATGAAGGCAGAATATTACCTAATCTATCGTCTGATGCTAGAAGGACCAAAGAACATTCTTAAGGGATATTGGCCCATCCACTACCAGTTACAAAATTCATCGCCAATATTTTGGTCGCCATAAAGTTAGTCTGACACGCTTATTCATGCGTGTAGTGAAAGCGTTACATATACTTAGTGTCATTAAAAATGCTGTCTTAAAAATTTGACACACAATTAACGACTAAACCTCATTCGATTTTTAGCTACCCTTGACCTTTTGTCTCACAAAGACAGCTATCTCGTCAATAAGTATCGCTACTATTATTACATTACTGTAAATCTAGAGATCGGCCAAAAAATAGGGCAATAGGCAATAAGTTTGTTATCACCCACACTAATGGAGTGCGGAGTACATAATGTTATAACACATAGCGCCTGTTTCACGATGATTTTAATTAGATACTAAGTATATTATAAGGCGAGCAGATAAGTCAAGTTTCTAAATTACTGGTTAACTGACAGAAAACAGTTACTTGGACATTCAAAAAGAGGCACATAACTTCAAAACATTAAGTAAGTACTAATTTAAAAAAAAAATTACGGCATTAAAACTTGTTTTTTACACAACGTGGAGATTTAGTTAAACAATTGTTGAACGATAACGCTGCTAAAATAAATAACAGTTATTGCTATTTGATTAGCGATTAAGCTACTCAAACGGTTATTTAGTGTTGATTCTATCTATACAGACATATCACTATAAAGTAATATTATGACCGGCCGTTCCTCAAAACCTAATCTTTACCGTAAAAAAGATATTTAAGAGTCGGAACCTTTAACACTAATATTTTTCTTACATAAAGTATTAATGAGTATAACTAACATTTATTGATGTAATAAGTGATGCAACGTTGTTTTCTGTTGGATAATAATAGTGCGCAATACTATGGTTTTTCTGAAGGCTTGCTAAAATGGCACCGGTGACTCATAGACTAAGAAATAAATAATAGAAGGTATAAAGACTAGAGTAGACGTGAGACGAATAGCATTTTCGGCTACACACCGAATACCGAATATTTCATGGGCTTCTCTGGAAAGCAGGTATCGTCAAATAAACTGCTTGATGACTGTGAGTGTAAACGAATCGTATGAATCTTCTAAATTTTCCTAGGAATTATATCTGAACCGACACAGTTTAAAGTGTTTTTGGTTGGAGGTGTTATTGTAGTTTGAGATCTTCTAAAACATGAGATTTTTAATAACAAAAAATAGAAAGTGGGTAAGAAAAAATAGTAAAAGTATAGGTAAATAAATTTATTAAATGGAGAAATGGGGAAGGACCATGGAGTTTCCAACAATTTGTTCCCCAGGTCTGACTCTGACCCTATAGGCACTCATAATTTCAATATAAATTTTCAAAAAAATAATATTATCTTGCGTACCGTATCTTAACACTTTTTGACATTTTTATAGACCTTCATTGTCAATAATATAGGTTACGAATGGCGAGCCTCGTACAAAATCAGTATAGAAAGATTTTTTGGAAGCTCGCATCAACACTTGTGAATCTCGCCTAAGCAGTGTTTAGACAAGTCGAGATACGTATACGTGTATCATCGTACGAGTCCTTGTCTATGGTTTAAACAATTTTAAAGCGATTCTCGTCTTTGACATTCAAATCCGAGTATCGCTGAAATTCGAATTATTATCATAATGTAAACGACCCAGAACAGAATCGCAAGGAGAGTTCTCGCATAGCATAATTCTCTCGCGTTCGAGAAACACTCCTTGTGTAAATGACGCTTAAGTGTGGTCTTGCTCTTGTGGCAAAATATCCTGCATACTCTCATTTTGTAAGCGAGGTATATTGAGTTCTGTCTGAAAATGTATTAAATAGTCAGAAAGAACCCTGTGGCCCCAGGACAAAGTAATTATGTGATAAAATTTCAATACATTATCTTGACACGTGTCTAGATTGATTTTATCTGTTAAAGCTTAATGCAATTAATAATAGGATTGACACTAAATACAATTAATTTTCAATTTATCAATAACTAGCTTTTGCCCGCGGCTCCGCCCGTGTGAAAAAGTTTTTCCGGGATAAAGGTTTCCATTATAGAAGTCAGGCTATATATATTTTACCGGAATAGTCTATATTTTTCCCAGGGTTTCAAACTTTCTCCATATCAATTACATCTAAATCCGTTGGGTAGTTTTTGAGTTTATCGCGTTCAGACAGGCAGACAGATGCGGCTTAGTCCATTGAAATGTTACATTTTTTAGGCCTTACCTTGCGTTTTTTAGAGGACGCAATTTTATTTTTTAGAAGTGTAGGGGGGGTCAGTGTGAAGCTAAAACCAAGTTTGTGGGGTCGCCACCCTTGTCCCACGGCCGCCATCTTGGTTTGAAATGGTTTTACGATGTATCTCTTAAACTATTTATCTGACAAAAAAATTATAAACATTTTTGTTGCAAATTAAATTCTCTACAACTTTGGTCTAGTAACTGTTGTCGTAGAACTATAAATAAAAAAGTTATAAGCGAAAATGTTAAGAAATTCAATGTTAAGCAATGTCCATTGCAACGTCATCAGAACGTGTGTTTATAAGGTTCATAATACGTACAACACAAACCCGCGGTTGTCGGCTTGTACGCGAATTACTTGGATCCTGAATCGCTTTGGGACAGATGAAGTAATTGCTTAACATTTTTGCTTATAACTTTTTATTTATAGTTCTACGACAAAAGTTACTGGACCAAAGTTGTAGAGAATTTAATTTGCAACAAAAATGTTTGTAATTTTTTTTTGTTAGATAAATAGTTTAAGAGATACATCGTAAAAACCATTTCAACCCAAGATGGCGGCCGTGGGACAAGGGTGGCGACCCCACAAACTTGGCTGTAGCTTTACACTGACCCCCCCTACACTTCTAAAAAATAAAATTGCGTCCTCTAAAAAACGCAACCCCAAATGTAACTTTTCAATGGACTAGCTGGGGTCTTTGATTTACAATATATTTTTAGATCTTTTTAAGAGGAACGATTCCGCCATATATGTTTGTTGCATAACTTTAACCATTGACATAGCGTACGCAATGGCAGGTTTCAAATGTAATAAATTTTCCCCGTTTTTGTAATATTTTTCATTATTACTCCACCACCATTGATCATAGCGTGATTATAAATAACCTTCCTCGATAAATGGGCTATGTAACCCTAAAACAAAACTTTGCAGTTCGAATCTATAGTTCTTGAGATAAGCGCTTTCAAACAAATAAACTCTTCAGCATTGTATAGATTACAAACAATATTGTAATGTAATAAATCGGACAAGTTTGGATTAACGTAGAGGCACCAGTCTTCAATAGGCACCTGTGATGGTCATTTTTCTTCTTTAATGATAAAAATTCAAAGTAGGAAACTTTTTCTTAAGTAGAAATTCGAAGTGCTTTTTATTAAAATTACTTAACACTTGAGGTCAGATACCATACTTCTATCATCCAGAGTATTAAAAAAAACTGCACACTCAAAACTTGGCATAGTGTTTTCGTGAAAAATGATATTTTAGCATGTATTATACATATTAACTTTTCGTGGAAATATTTTACATTGCTGTGAAAACCGCATTGAAATCGGCGGAATAATTCAGTCAGCATAGACTCAGACACGAATCGCCACTTTAATCTATATTATTTATAGACGATTGTAATCTTTTCCTCCCACTTAATATCTCCTCTGTATTACTAATTTCATAGTTACTTCCCAATACTTTAGCAGCTTAATAGCTCATGTATATTGGAATGTAGACATAATTCTTGTGAAATCAAACTTCATGCTGCACTATGGTCTGTCAAAATTACTTCTTCTTTCGTAACTGTCTCTTTCATTATAACAAGCAATTATTACAAATCGTATTTTATTTATTACATGAATGTAAATAAATCTTTCCGGCTTGCAGGAAACATTTATTTATTATATATTACGTGGACTAATCAGAATCTTAGAAAATACCCCTGATGCTCGCACGATTTATTACTTAGTTTTCTGTCTGTATTCACTTCACACCTGTATAGAAGGCGCTCGCTATTACTATCGTCTCTACGTCTATTGCTAAGTTTAGACTAGCAACTTCTTGCTGCAATATATTGCACAACACGTCCAGACGAATTTACATTAGCAGCAATATTTCAATTGTTCTATACATGTGCAATATGCCGCAAGTATCGCAAGGTTTAAACTTAACAGAAACCAGCTAGTGATTGTTTCACTGTAAAAATTGCTTACGCAAGTCGACTTCTGCAAATTTTCTTGCTAATATAAACCTCGCTAACGGAATATGCCACCTGCATCAACGACAAATGCCAAATTGAATATGTGAACTCATGAAGATACGTCGGTTATTTTTAAAAGTAACGAGCGTTTGTTGCATGGGTGTGAGGAAAACGAAAATTACACAAATTCTCTATGGAATAATTAACAATTTTATATATTCTCTAACATTGTTTATGGACAAACCTGGTTGTCTGCTGATGGCGGGATTAACATTATATCCACAGTATAAAACAAGGAAGAATGTCGTATCTTTTTGATATTTTTGCATTCAGACGCGTTTAAAATAAGTTGTGGCCAGTTAATTTCTAGATTTATACAGTCTTACTTATAAACTTGTTTTAGCGTTAAGAGGTGGTTTAGAATTGTTTAAATAGCTGTCAAAGACATCACCGGTTTCCTAATTTAAATCTTTTAAGAGGCAAGATGGCGGGTTTTGACTTACAGCTAATGGAGTAAATTTGTGTTTTAACTAAGCATAGCTTTGTGAATTTTTTATAAGTAAGACTGTATATTTCGAATCAATAGTTAAATATTTATCTTTAATTTCGTTGTCTGAAGTGTATGTAATCAATGTAATCAGTATAAAAAATTAAACGGAATTCTATTAAATCTAATAATATTAAAATTAAAAGTACTTACTAAGTAATGATTTCTTTGGCCCATGCAGAATTAGTATTGTCTTCATGTATGAATATTAATAAAATTGTTGCATTAATTCATTACTGAAACTTAAAGTAATTTCACAAATTATTGCCAATAAATAGATGCAGAATACCTAATTGTCTGCAAAATTAGATAGTACATCATTGCATTCCGCAGGCCGAGCATGAATAAAACAAGTTATAAGGCTTATGTAAATTATGACTCATAATTCCATAAACATTGTGAATTATCTGTAAACAAAATAATAGTCTTAACACAGTGAGTTATCAACTATTATAAACAAATTCTTAAAACACAAAATATATACATTGCCAAATTTGAAAACTAGTTGCGACAAAGATCATTGACAAAAAAACGTATTTAAGTTTTTGGCCAGAAACCATGCTACATGATTGTAGTAGTATGCAAGTCACATACAGCATTGTTTACTGTCCGAGGGTCGGCACAGATGAATAAACTCAGTGGCTCAAAGCATTATGTGGTCTTGTAGAGTTAATACCAGTAATACATCAAAAGAAATTAAGTAGTCATAATGACTTGTTCTAGATAAATTATTAGTATTGGACCATTGATAATAAATTAAGTCTCTTTGCCCTACCTCTGTGCTAACTTTAAATAATGGCTGAATTTGATATGTCCATATGTTAATAACACATCTAAATAAATGTAATGATTTTAATCTGGCCTCTTCCCTGGCGATTCATCACCGAAACAATGCTTATTGTCTGGGTCCTTGTAAGAGTTCTCATGTAGAACGCTGTGAGAGCTTGTTCTGCATTTCGTTAAGCACAATTCGTAGTCGTCACTCAGTGAACGGAACAACACATTCTTTTCCGTTGACAGCTTTGACAAGACAATTTCCAGCATGTCTCTCTGAAATAGTATGATTTAAAATAATTTATTTGATGGTACTGTTACGAGTATTAATAAATTGTTTCAATTATGGTTTTTGGAAGAAAGCAAGTGTGTCAACACAGACAAAAATTAAGGGTATGAGAGGCATGTTATTTTCTACTTTCGGGTTTCTAATAATATTCAAATGGATTGCAAAAGTAGATTGTGACGCATTTGTAAATATCTGATGTGACAGTACTCTAACTACATAGAATGTTACATTCTCAAGGTTCAGATAATACAATAGATTAATAAAATCATCATAATGGTTGTAATTAAGACAATAAATTAATTTAACTACTGACAGTTTTAAGTAATTTTAAAATGATAATGTACCTTGCCGGGGTCTAAGCAACATGACACACAGTGCTCATATATAATACAACAGTTGCTGTCTGAACATGACTCACAACTGTATCTTTCAGTAAAGTCTCCTTCCAAATCACAGCAACCATTTTTCATAACATCTTTTCTTTGACACACATATCCTAAAAAGAGAATGAAATCATTATAATTAACAGCAAATTTAATTCTAACTAATCTACATGAGTAATCATGAGCTGAGAAGATATATATTAGTGGCAATTGTAATTTTTTTTTTCATATACCTCTGTTTCGATAAATAAACAATGCTCAATGTATTGCCAAAAATTACAGGTGGAAGATGGCTATTTCATACCACAAAAATATGTCAAAATAAACAAAATTCACACAATTCAAGATTACCTAAATTAGCATGGTTCAAAATCAGAGTGAATATTTTTTGGATTGTTTCTCATGATAGTTAATGAATGTAAAACCCTGGCATGCAGGAGTTGCAAGGCAGGTTTTTTTTTCCAAATGATTCGAGAATGTATTTATAATTATTTAAAATGGGTGACAATTATGTCTTACATAGTGTGAGGGGAGGAGCGCGAGGTTCCACTATTTGATACGTAATTTGTCCCCTCTTGCAAGGCAGGTTAGCTAGCAGGATAGTCTTAAGTATGCTTAAGCTCACTTAATAACTAAATTGTCATGATACATGAGGTGGAATATTATACCAAAATGAAGTATTGACAAAGGCGATAATTAATTTTCACCAGTCCACGTAATTATATAATAATAATAATATCAGCCCTATTTTTTATACTGTCCCACTCTACTATTAAGAGGGTCTACTATTTAATCCACTACACTGGCCTAGTGCTGATTGATAGAATTTACAAACCTTTAAAATTCCTATAGAGAATTTCTCAGGTATGCAAGTTGCCTGTAAATGTTTTCTTCCAGTATTAATTAAAGCAAGTGATAATTGACAAAACATACACACATAATGTTGAAAGCCAGTGGTATGTGCCCTTGGGTTTTATACCTACAAACATTTATCTCTGCAGTTCATTCCACAACCAACTGGGACTGTATTGTTTTTTTTGTCCAGATATCTATGACTGGCAATTTACACAGATTGATTGTAGAATGGGACAAAAATGTATGTTGACCAGTATGGTGAGCTTTACACCTTGTGTATGATGGCTGCTACCTATCAAGTTCATGTTGCTCATTAAAAATTACCTCTATCGTCAACAAGAAGATCTTGTCCTTGCACCGAGTTTCTACATGTCATAATATCATTTGTGTCATTGTGTTCCTGTAGTGTTCTCCACACAAACGGTTTACTTTCTATTGATACATCTTGGTATACCATGTTTCTATTGTTACCCTGTAGGAATAAATAAATAGCTGAAATTATTGTTTTATTACCCAGTTTAATTTATATCAATTGTATGCAATGTATAAACAGATATAAATTCGACGTGTATTTGTTTTTGGAATTGTAAAGTTCATAAACATAATATACACATGCAAATTATGTGATACAACATCCATTGTTCTTTATAAAAGAATGGAGTGCAGACATTTGTATACTATGTAGAGTTCTTAATCCACTGAAAATATATTAACAATATGATACATATGACGCAACATTGAAGTCGATTATTAGAATGCAACCTAACATAATGCTTATATAAAGTTGGAATTTAATTTTGAGAAGTATCTTTATGTCTGACTTTTCCATTTCCGCAGCTGTTATGAAAAAACATTCAGTCAAAATGTTACCACCAGTTAGGAGTGTGGTCAATTTCAATTATTATTACAATTTCACAAAACTGGTATTTTATATATTAATACTAACCTCTTTTAGGAAACTGACGACGCAGTAAGTTAAAGAGGACGCAAATATTATACCTAATACTAATCTTCTCCTTATAAATCGTATTAAGGCAGCGTACCACATATTATAGGCAGAATGGTTACTTAATTTACCGAAATTAAAATAGCACTTATTGCATTGATACGGAGCAAACATTTTCATGCATAATTATGTCACGATAGTTTTGTGACTTTACCCGCCATTTTACTACTTATGTCTTGAGGCATCAAATATAAGTTTTTATTTTAATACATTCACCGCATTTTCTAAATCAAATTTAATTTTATAAACAAATAAATTCATGGAAAACAACTTGTAAAATTGATTGACGGAATAAGGTGTTGTCAATTATAAAAAAAATGTAGCAAAGGAATCAGAAATGTTCAGCCTCGCAACACAGAGCATTTATTTGATCGGCATTATGATGTTAATTATGCTTTATTTACTTAAAACAATGTTTATAACGGTGTTTCATGATATTAAACCCTTAAATGGCCACAATTCGCATCACGAAATGTGTATTTTTACAAATAAAGGTTTGAAGTACCTTTCCCAATCAAGAAATATTTTATTATATTTATTTTGGAATGACAATGTTTTTGGGCAAGAATGTCTGGACAAATAATAAAATAGAATGATAAGGGTACAGTGACTTGTTCTGGCTACATTTTTTTGTTTAAAAGTAGTCTTTTGAACAAAAACAATAGCTCCTATTTCCTTAACCAGGCCATCATGGTTATGGAATTTGGAAGGAATTATTGTTTAGATGTAAAGATGAGAGTGATTACGTAGAGTAATACGAGGGAATAAATAAAATAGTAACTACAATATAAAACTAAAGCAGTTATAATAATATATATTTATTTTTTCGATGGTCTATCCTTATTACAAGATACAACGTAAATAAAATACAACCAGATATTATTATGAAATATAAAGCAAGTTGAAAAACATAATAAAATAATATCCTTGAATTTTATACACACTATATCGTATTTATTTTTCAACCTAAAACTGCATAGAATATTTACGATGGATTCATTGATTGCAATAATGCAAGCTTTTAAAATTCAATTTGCTTGATATTCTGTAAAATTCTACAATTTCATTACATATTATTAATTTTCAATTATAGAATTTTACGGAATGTCAAGCTAGGTCTTTTATGAGTTATTATGATGAGTTAAAAAATCAGACCAATAATATGATGAATTTATTAAGCTGGAATAAAAAAAATATAGTAAATAACTTTTTAAATTTCTAGGCTTTATTTTTCATAACGGTAGAGTTGCCACTTTATGTATACTGGTATATTTAGTAACTTTGGCAGTGTGGAAATTTTATTCCTTAGTATACATAAATAATATTTATCCCGCATTGTAATTAATAGGATCCATTGAAGTAGTATGTGATCCGCCCGTTGTAGAAGCTGCATGTTGCATCATGTTACCCTGAAATAGATTTATCTATATTATCATTTTTATATAGCAAAAAATTAAGTACTTGGAAGTTCGAACTACTATTAGTTTTATTTATTAACTAACATTAGTGTGAACAGAGGTCCTGCTACATAGTTAGTTGCGAGAAAAAGTACACTATGTCCTTTCCAGGGAGTCTTACTTATCTCAAAACCAAATTTTATCGAAATAGGTTTGGTGGTTCACCCGAAAACATAACATAGAGACAGAGTTATTTTTGAATTTCACTAATAGTTTCACCTGAGTTGAGTAGATTGTTATTATAATGGAACTAGGAGTAGCTTTGTAGTTATAATGTTTTTTTTTAACATAGATCTAAAATTATTTCTACGTTTTACCGCTTTTGATTTCTGTTTAGCTAAGGTAATATGTAATGAATAATTCGAGACACACACCCCTGCCTTGGCAAAGTTATATGTCTATCATTAATCAACTATTAATCGCTCAACGGAAATATTCTCTAATCTTCGTGAGAAAACTTACACACCTAATAAATTCTATTAAAACAAACTATTATTTTGAATCTACCAATTTCCACAAGCCTGCGTGGTGGACTAAGGCATGAAATCCCTATCAGTGATAGTAGAGGCCTTTGTCCAGCAGTAGATGGTAACAGTACAGGTCTGGTATTTATCATCATCATCATCGGCCACATAAAGTCCACTGCTGAATATAGGCCTTCCCTAAAGATTTTTAGTCCTACCGGTCCATAGCGGCCTACAGTAGCAGTACAGGTTTGATGTTATTAATATCATATTATTATTATTAAATTAATTATTCGTAACAGTCCACATTCATATACTTTACCGCGCTATAGTGTGCACGTTAACTTGCCATATTAATTGATGAATTTTGAATTTATTGAAATATTTATATTCTCAATCATGTGCCATGATTTCGTCATTTAATAACTGACAATTACCTTTGTGAAATAAATAACAAACCTAAGGATATACTAGTTTTGGACAGTTTATTTTGGTTTTGGAGATCAAAATTAATTAGTAGTCCAGGGTGCAAGGCATTAATTGGAACTAAAGGCTTAACAGACTGTGATATCAAAACTAGGTTATAAGATACGGCCAAATCGAGAACCTTGCATTATCTACTGGTTATAGCATTAAATTGCCCCAAGCCTAGTACTAATAACTCTTCTGCAAGCAAGTATTTATCATTAGCAGTGATGGTGACTGGGATGAACGATTGATTTTACAAGACTTTCAGGAGATAAGTACTTCTGTTTTACTAGTTTTAGAATATCACCGATGAAACTAAACAAATCCTCGGTATTATTTATTTCAATATTCAGTTCAATGAGTAAATTACTTAGTTGTAAAGAAAATGAAAGGCCTTTGTTTACAGAGATAAATTGCACGGTCGGATTTGTTTAGGTATATTTTGAGCTAATGGTCTTACGCAGTCGACTGGAAATGGATTTTAAAATATAACAGAGAAAAATATATAACTATACTTTTATTTTATCTAACGTTTCTTCTCTTTTAATATTGATTTATTTACGTTTACGATAAATTAATTAGTAATCCTTCACTGACCTGCATTTGTTGACAGTAGACACAGATTTGAAACGCACGTTGTCCATTTTGCAAACACGTTCCTCGGACAGCAGGATTCGACAAATTATTATTGCAAACATTACCCCCGAAGAAGTTTGGATGATTGGTTATTTCGTGATTATATCGTATATTATTGGTATTGCAGTCTAAATTTGGTCTCACTGTAGGGTAATGGGGACAAATTTGTGTATAAACACCTCCGACTCTCGGTGGTCCAGTCGTAAAATTAA